>NW_026590365.1:888801-899249 GCF_907164565.1 Psammomys obesus
CACACACACACACACACACACACACACACACACACACACACACACACACTCGTGTGCTTGTCAGAGCTCAAGGATTTTTGTGGAAGAGGTGAATGGAATCAGCGTACGAGCCAGAGGGAGTCAATAACATTAAGGAAACAATGTTTGCCAGACACAACAGAACATTCATATGAACTCACAGAAATTCTTGCAGCATACCCAAGCTCCAACCAGAAAAAAAATCCCAGGACAAAAATGTGAAGGTAGGCACAAAATCCTGCCACTAGCTGAGGAGGGTGCGTGTAACAGTTTTCTTTAATGATGTGACTCCCGATAGGTTGACTACACAGCAGTGCAGACCTCACTCTCAAGACTAGCTGGGCAATGCAAACTGTATTCAATGGAGAAAGATGGTGATGAAGATGAAGAAGAAAGAGGAAGAAGAGAAGGAGAACGAGACTCAAAATTGAGTGGAAAGAGATGGGATACTGGAGAGTAGTTGCGGTAAGATTTGGGGGATGGAGGGTGACTATTCTAAATACATGCCATTAAATTCTCAAAGAATTAATAAAAATATCGTTTAAACAAGCACATCATATACTTGTATGAAAATGTATTTATAGAGCTGAATGGATGTTGAGTGTGTAAGAACACTTTCTCTGGAAGCATGAGTAACTGAGTTCTAACATGCAGTAAAAATCCAGGCATGGCCAGCACACCTGTAACTCCAACATTGAGGGGAAGAAACTAGTCAGACCCAAGAACTTGCTAGTTATTCACCTTAGATGAAACTGCATGTTACTGGTTTAGGGAGAGAGCCTGTCTTTAAAAATAAGGAAGATGTCAATGTCTTCCTTTGGTTTCCCCTCTCAAGTGCATAGGAACTCATCCCTACTCGCACGTGCATGCACCACAAAAGCACACTACAACACACAGAAAGAAAATGACTCTATGAGACTCAGTGCTGTGCACAATGAATATACACCAATAAAACGTTAAATTTACTAAATGAGCCTGGGCAATCTAGCTAAGTTGGTAAAGTACTTCCCTAACATGCATGAAGCTCTGGGTTTGATCCTCAGCAGAATATTAAAAAAGTAATAAAAATAACAAAAAAGGCTGTGGTGGCCATGCCCTTAATGCCAGCACTAGTAGAGGCAGGAGGAACAGAAGTTCAAGGTCATCTTTAGCTATATAGCAGGTTCAAAGGCAGCCTTAGATATATGAAAAGAAACAAATTAAAAGATGAGTAGAATATACATAATGAGCTAAATTTCAGTCCAAAACAAATGTGAAAAAAATTCAGGAATCATTCCAAAAATCTGAAATGATGGAAACCCTGTCTTCTTAAAATTTGCAATGTTCCTCTGTAATAAAGATGTGCTGTCAATGACTAGCAAACTGCCCACAAAAATTATACATTGGATGTGTTGATAACTTTATTCTAAATAATGTTTTCTATTCCTTAACAATAAAGCTAAAATATAGAAAAACCTATTCACTTTGTCTTATACCTGGAGACTGCATTCCTCTCAATACTTTATGTGCACACACATTTATGTGCATACATATTTATGTGTACACACACACACACACACACTCCCAAGCACATACACACGTGTACACATGAAAATACATGTAACATAAATTCTTACAAAGTCTTTGCAAATTAAAAGCATAGAAGACTACCTCTATACATACCATTCACACATCACATCTCAGCAGAAGCAGACTGAGAAAGAAAGCCTCTTATACAATTTGGAGATAATGTTTTAAGAAAGAAGTATAAGAATGTAAATACAAACTTAAATTCATCAGTAAATTTTATTCACAATGAAACTCATTATAGTGTTTCACATTTTTTTTTCATTGAAAAAAAATTGAGCCAGACATAGTGGCAACACCTTTAGTCTTAGCACTCAGGAGGATCTCTGTGTGTTTGAGGCAATCTTGAATTAATTTCAGGAAAGCCAAGGTACATAGTGAGACCCTGTCTCAAAAAATTGATTAAAATATAATTACATCACTTTCTCCTTCGCCTTCCTTCCTTTAACCTCTCCTATGTTCCCTTCATCCAATCCCTTTCATGTCCTTTCCTTTGATCCCTCTCAAATTGATGGAATCTTTTTCTTTGATTATTATTGTTATACCTTTATAAATGTATAAATATATAAATACAAACGCTGGCTAAAAACACCATAAAATGTGGCAAAATCTAGAAAAATACACTATTAAATACATCCTCTGTAATCTCTTATTTTGTATTTGTTGGTCACTGTTCTTTGATTGTTTCATATAAAAAAGGATTTCATAATATCATTTAATAAGTTTTAGTTATTGATAATTGAGATATATAAATAATTAGAATTCATATGTGAATATGTGCTATAAAGTACACATGTATGCTTCTTGAAGGAAGGGACTACAACAAATTCTTTTCAACCAATTCTGTTTTCAAACAGCAAAAATATATATAGTTTTTTTATAATTAGTTTCAAAATCAGCTAGTATCATGATGCCAAGTAGAGGCAAAATACGTGAATATGTATTCAGGTGAAAGTAACATGAAATGTATAATGTTGCACACTAAACATGGAATAATAGTTGTGTGTAATTTAATAATCTATGATATATGATATATGATACAGAAAACATTCAAATTTAAATTTAATGGCATTTTATTGTGTATTTTTTGTTTTTGTTTATTCTCTCGTACAATACATCTGGACCACAGCTTCCCCTCCATCCACTCTTTCCTGTCCCTACCCCACACTTCTGTCTTCCCCAGATCCAGATTCACTGTTCCTCTACTTCCCTTCAGAAAAGAGAATTATATCTATACATTATAAATTAATCTTATTTTCTAGAGAGAGAGAGTTTCTCGCAGTATCTTTGGCTGTCCAGGCACTCACTCAAGACCAGGCTGGTATTGAACTCACAGAGATCCACTTGCCTCTGCCTCTCAAGTGCTGGGATAAAAGGCATTTTTCTTAACTTTTAACTTATAAACTTGATACTGGTTTCATATGGCATTTTCATACATATATATCATTATATCATTCTCATTCACTCTGCTTCCCTACTGTCCTCTCGCATTCCCCTAATTCTCCATGGTTAACACTCCTTTCTCCCAAATAACACTCCCTACTGCTCTCATGTCCTATGTGTTTCATTTCCCTTACCCTTTTATGGTCTTTTTTAAAACATACATGCCCCCATGAACAATCTATAATTGTGGTGGTGTAACAAGAGATAAACACGTTCTATCTGTCTTTCTGAGTCTGGCATATTTCACTCTATAATGATTTCTAATTTTGCCTTATTCTTGCCCATGGTTTCATCTTTCTTTACAGCTGAAACATTTTCTACTAGGTGCATATGCTACATTTTCATAGAAAATTGAGTGGACACATAGCATAGTTGAATTTACCAATTGTGAATAGTGTGGCAAAAATGGATATGAAAATATTCTTGGACACTGAACTGCCATAGGCTACATCTGTGCAGGGGTTCTAGATTATATCCATGAATGGTCCTTGGTTGGAGTATCAGTCTCAGAAAAGACACCTGGGCCCAGGTTTTTGGTTCTGTTGCTCTCCTTATGAAGCTCCTGTCCTCTCCAGGTCTTACTATCTCCCCCTTCCTTCATAAGAGTCCCTGCACTCTGGCCAAAGTTTGGCTATGAGTCTCAGCATCTGCTTTGATACCCTGTTAGGTGGAGTCTTTCAGAGGCCCTCTGTGGTAGGCTCCTGTCCTGTTCCTTGTTTTCTCCCTCTTCCAATGTCTATCCCATTTGCCTTTCTGAGTGAGGCTTGATCATCTTACCCAGGGTCCTCCTTCTTACTTAGCTTCTTTAGGTGTACAGATTTTAGTATGTTTATCCTATATCATAGGTCTCTTATCCACTTATAAGTGAGTATATACAGTTTGTATCTTTCTGCTTCTGGAATGCCTCACTCAGGATGATCTTTTCTAGATCCCACAATTTGCCTGCAAATTTCATGATTTCCTTTTTTTTTTAATTGGTGAGTAGAATCCAGCTCAGTAGGGTCAGATGGAAAGGGAGGAAGACCTCCCCTATCACTGGACTTGGAGAGGGACATGGGAGGAGATGAGGGGGGGAGGTATTGGAAGAGAATGAGGGAGGGGTCTACAGCTGGGATACAAAGTGAATAAACTGTAATAAATATAAAAAAATAAAAATTTAATTAAAAAACAAAAATATTCTTGGATATATGCAGTATATATACCCAGGAGTAGTATAGCTGGGTCATATAATAGTTCTATTTCTGCTTGTTGCTTTGTTTGTTTTTTTGAGACAGGGTTTCTCTGTGTAGCTCTGGATGTTTTTATTTTGTTTGTATGGGTGTTTTAACCACAAGTATTATCAGAGACCAGAAGAGAATGTCAGGTCTCCTGGTATTAGGTTACAGACAGTTGTGAGCTGCCATGTAGGTGGTCAGCATTGAACCCAGGTTCTCCAGAAGAGCAGCCTTAAGAGCAGGCTCTTAATTGCTGAGCCATCTCTCCAGTCTCTAATTTATAGCTATTGAAAACACTTTTACACTCCCATTGGCATGGGACTTGCATACATTTTGTATTACTTCTATGTGTAGTACCTTTTGCCCTTTGCTTTCTCACAGTCTTCTGATTGGGATAGGATGAAGTTCCAAAGCAGTTCAAATCAGCTAAATTTTTTATTACTAAATTTTATTTTTAATTTCTAAAGTGAAAACATAATTACATCATTTCTCCCTTCGTTTTCCACTCATGACACCTCAACAATGTCGATGCCTAACTAAGACCCAAACAAGAACATTACCAGAATGCATGCAAAAGTGTAATGGAAAAATCTCATAAGCCCACACTCCTAAACAAAGAACCTCAGGCAACTAAGACTTCTGAAATAGGGAGAATTCGTCTTCCCAGAGTTGAACCCCTTAAGTAGCCAGTCAGGAAATAATATACACTTAGAACTTTAAATCATTAACTATGGATACTGAACAACAGCTTAGGTGATTCTATCTCCAACATAAAAAGAGTCATTTTCAAGAAGTGAACCTTGAATAGAAAGTAGCTCCTGGTTCTATTTAACTGTGTTTCTTATACAACGATGAAGAATGTCAGCATATAAAAATACACCCAATACATTAACAGTATCATTTGGCTTAAAATATATCCTGCTTTTGGACTAATGATATAGATCAGTAATAAAATGCTTGCCTAGCACACAGTAGGTCCTGGGTTCAAAATACCTTTAAGACCCTAAAAAAAAAAAAAAGGAAGCCATTTAAACTCTAGGAATCCGGCAAGGGAAGAGGGGAAATTGTAAGAGTCAGAGGGTCAAAAACAAGAAAACCCACAGCATCAACTAAACTGGGCTCATAAGGGCTCACAGAGTGTAAACCGACAACCAAGAAACCTGCATAGGTCTGACCTAGGCCCTCTGCATGTATGTTATGTTTGTGTAGCTTGTTGCTCTTTTTTTTGGGGGGGGGGGGCTGGGGAGTCCTAATGCTGGGAGCAGGTCTGTCTCTGATTCTTTTACCTGATTTTGAGAACTTTTTTTTTTCTACTGGGCTGTCTCGTCCAGCCTAATAAAACTATGTGTCTACCTCTGTTGTGACTTTATGTGCCATGTTTGGTTGATATCCACTGGAAGCCTCCCCTTTTCCTAAGAGAAACTGGAGGACTGGAAGGGGTGAGGGAGCAGAGAGGAGGCAGGGTGAGGAGTGGCTGGGAGGGGAGGGGAAATTGCAGGGGGGTTGTAAAATAATAATAACAAAGAAAAGAAGGAAGAGATGGACGAGGAAAAGGAAGAGGAGGAGAAACACTGCTTTTAAACAGGGAGTTCTAATTGGCAAATTTGTTTGTTTGTTTGTTTGTTTTATTTTGAGACAGGGTTTCTCTATGTAGCCTTGGCTGTCCTGGAACTTACTCTGTGAACCAGGCTGGCTTTTAACTCACAGAGATCTGCTTGCCTCTGCCTCCCAAGTGCTGGGATTGCAGGCGTTCAACACCACCGCTCAGCTAATTGGTTTTTTAAAACATTTCTTTTGCTATTTTATATCTTTTGGGAGCTGTCATTTCTATTTATTAATCCATATAACAGATAATTTAACATTGTGTGTGTGTTTAATTTTCCAGTTGTTTTTAAAATATTTTATGTATTAATCCCTTGTGTATTGAGATTGTAATTCTAGGTATTAATCCCTTGTCTGATGTAACCCCCAAATTTTTTTCATGTAAACTTAATTATTGATATATAGAAAAGTCACTGATATGCAAGCATTGATTTTTTATACTGCTAATTTGCTGAAAGTTTGTCTGGTCGAAGTTTTCTGATTGAATCTTTATGGTCTTTTAAATATAGGATCATATCTTCTTTGAATTGGACAGTTTGATGTCTTCTCTTCTATTTCTGTATCTTTTATTTCTTTTCTTATCATTATTTTGCTGTAGCTAAAAAGCAAGATAATATTGAATAATAGGAAAGAGAGTCTGCACCCTTGACTCATTCCTGCTTTTAGGGGAAATACTTTAAGTTTTTTTTCCCATTTAGTATAATATTCATTATAATTTTGTCATATGTAGTCTTTATTATGTGTTTCTTCTATTTCATTTTTCTTGAGGAATTTTTATTTATAGAGAAATGTTAAGCTTTGTCAAAATCTTTGTCTATTGACATGATCAGATGATTTCTCTTCTTCATCTATGTACTGTGTTAAATTTATAGTTTGCACATATTGAGTTCACCATTCACCCCTCTAATGAAGCCAATTTGGTCATGATTAACCTACCATGATCATGTTAATGTACTCCTGAATTCAATTTGCAAGTTATCTATTTGAGAATTTTGGCCCCTGTTTTCATTGATATATGGAATTCATACACAGTTTTCATTTTTTTCTTATCTGGTTTTGATTTCAAAGTAATACTGACTTTATAGAATGTGTTTTGAAATGTGCCTTCTCTTTCTATTTTGTGAAATGGTTTGAGAAATATTGATGTGAACTTCCTAAAGATCTAACAGAAGTTTGCAGGGTTCTGGTTGGCAATAAGCTTTTTTCTCTTCCTTCCTTTCTTCCTTCCTTCTTTCCTTCCTTCCTTCCTTCCTTCCTTCCTTCCTTCCTTCCTTCCTTCCTTTCTTCTATTGCTGTGATAAAACACCTACCAAAATCAATCTGGGGAGGAAAGGGTTTATTTCATCTTACAGCTATAGCAGAAAAGTTGAGGCAGGAACTCAAGGCAAGAACCTGGGGGCAGAAGCTGATGGGGCCAGGGAGTGCTGCTTACTGGCTTACTCTCCATGGTTTGCTCAACTTGCTTTATTATAAAATCCAGGACCACCTTCCAAGGGATGGCACCAATACATCAAGCACCAATTAAGAACATTATGAACCATAAGAAACAAAGAAAGACAAAAATTTTTGAAAGAAGGAAAGAAAGGAAGGAAGGAAAGAAAGAAAGAAAAGAAAGAAAGAAAGAAAGAGAAAGGAAGGAAGGAGGGAGGGAGGGAGGGAGGGAAGGAAGGAAAGAAGGAAGGAAGGAAGGAAGGAAGGAAGGAAGGAAGGAAGGAAGGAAGGAAGGAAGGAAGGAAGGAAGGGAAGAGACAGAGAAATACAAGGGTAAAACTGGGAAGAAAGCCAACAAAAATACTGGGGAAACTTCTTTCTCAAACCTGAAAACAAACTTGTCTACTGCCGATTATATGTCCAGGGGAGAAGGGTCAGTTGAACTTGTGAGTTTTTGTCTTTGCTATAGTTTATGCTGCTGTTGAGTCTGCTTTGAACATGTGTATGATGTCCGCTAGAGCTATCTTCATCTTATCTTATTTCCCTTATTTGCATAGCAGGGGCCACTGCTGACTATACTTAGCTGTGCACTGTGCAGGCTAGCCAGGTTCTCTGATTCTCTCCAGACTCCCTAAATCTTATATTCTGCTGTGGCTACTGTTCCATCTGGTGGTTGTCTCTCAAGTGTGTTGGGAATGTGAAAAGCAAGCACAGCACTGAGGTGCAGATAGATTTCAGACTTGCCTTTATTATCCGATATCTCCTAATACAGATACCCTGCTGAGGTATGCTCTTCAGAGTTGTCAGGCTCTGTACCCATAAAGAGTAGATAGATGGTTCAGGAAGATACTGCACTTGCTGATCTCAGACTCATGGCTACCACATGTTGCTGCTTTCTTCAGTTTATGAGAGTTGTCCCTGGCTCCTGAGAGCAAGGTTACATGCATATTTCACTTTCTAAAGCTGAGCTTGCTTCAACTTGCACTTTTTTTTTTTTCAAGATAGACTTTTTTGTGTACTCTTGGATGTCCTGGAACTTGCTCTGTAGACCAGGCTGGCCTTGAACTCACAGAGATCTGATCTGTCTGCCTCTGCCTCCCTGAATGCTGGGATTCATAGACACGTGCCCTGAGTTCACCTTCTAGCTTGCACTTTTGTTTGTGATGTTGGACCGCCCCTCCCACTTCCCACAGCTACCTCTTGGGGTTGTGTCATGTCCCAGGGTTCCCTGACTTGTACTAGTTTCTTATTCTCAGGCTCTTCCCCTACCCCAGGGGGCTGGAGCTCATTCTTAGACTACAGATTCTGTCTCAAAGTGCTCAAAGGTATTTCAGCACTGTCCTCTGAACCCTGTAAATAAGCAAAATGAAATTTCCTCTCTACTGCTACCCCTTGTTGGAGGAAACACTGTTTCACCAAAACTCTCCATAGGGTAGGAGGCTCATGAGTTCCGTGGATTTGCTTCAAGAATAAACCTATCAATAGGTTTGCACCAGGCCACCTGGTTTACCTTTTGAGCTTCTGCTTCCGTTCTCCCATTTTGGGGGGTGATCCTGCTAAATCTGTGCTCTGTTTTCCTTACTGGGTTTCCCATCTTTTTCTCTACATTCTTCAGATATCCTAATATTACCTCTATGAGTTTCTGAAGTTCTTCCCCTTTGTGGAATGAACTCTTTTCTTTCTTTCTTTTTTTCTTTTATTTTTATTAATTACAGGTTATTCACTTCGTATACCAGCTGTAGCCCCCTCCCCATCCCTTCCAAATCCGACCCTCCCTCCCTTTTCTTCTCCTATGTCCCTCCCCCTGTCAAATGATAGGATAGGTCCTCCTCCCCTTCCATCTGACCCTAGTCTATCAGGTCTCATCAAGACTGTCTTCTTTGTCCTCCTCTGTGGACTGGTAAGGCTTCCCTCCTCAGATGGTGGTGATCCAAGAGTAAGCCCATGAGTTCATGTCAGAGACAGTCTTCTGTTCCCATTACTAGGGAACCCACTTGGATACTGAGCTGCCATGGGCTATTTCTGTGCAGGGGTCTAAGTTATCTCCATTCATGGTCTTTTTTTGGAGTATCAGTCTCAGAAAAGACCCCTGAACCCAGATTTTTTGGTTCTGTTGTTCTCTATGTGGAGCTCCTGTTCCCTCCAGGTCTAGAAATGATCATTCTGAGTGAAGTATCCCAGAAGCAGAAAGACACACATGGTATATACTCACTTATAAGTGGATATTAGACATAGAATATAGGATAAACATACTAAAGTCTGTACACCTAAAGAAGCTAAGCAAGAAGGAAGACCCTGGTAAGATGCTCAATCTTCCTTCAGAAAGGCAAACGGGATGGACATCAGAAGAGGGAGAAAACAGGGAACAGGACAGGAGCCTATCACAGAGGGCCTCAGAAAGACTCTACCCAGCAGGGTATCAAAACATGCTGAGATTCATAGACAAACTTTTTGCAGAGTGCAGGGAATCTTAGAAAGAAGAGGGAGATAGAAAGATTTGGTCTTTTCTTTTTTATGCAGACATCTCCTTTCCCATGCCACACATAACTAGATTTTGGTCCTCTTTATTACCCAAAAGTCAAATGGCATTGTAAATTTATATAAAAAATAAAAGAGTTAAATGTCATATCATGTGAGCATTTCTATTTGAAATCATTTATGGTGTGTTTGAGGAGCGATTTATATTATTTTCTGGAGATTAGCCAAGTTACAAGCCCACGAAGATTAGATATACAGACATCAAGAAAACACTACTCCTGTGCTACAACACATACAAACTTGTAAGAGGAAGAAAGAAAGAGAGACAAAGTGAGAGAGAGAGAGAGAGAGAGAGAGATATGGACACACACACACACACACACACACACACACACAGAGAGAGAGAGAAGGGGGGGGAGCTGAAGCAATCACATTTAGTTAAGCAGATCCAAGAATTTGTAGTGAGAAATGGCAGTTTAAGGAGGTGTTAAGAGAAAATAAGAATCCAGGAAGTGGTTGCACACACCTTTAATCCCAGCACTAGAGGTAGAGAAAGGCAAATCTCTGTGAGTTTGAACAGCCTAGTCTACAGAATGAGTTCCAGGACAGCCAGGACTGTACAGAGAAACCTGTTTCTAAAAACCAAAACCAAGCAAGCAAGCAAGCAAGCAAGCAAGCAAGCAAGCAAGCAAGCAA
>NW_026590365.1:899259-905239 GCF_907164565.1 Psammomys obesus
CAACCAACCAACCAACCAACCAACCAACCAACCAACCAACCAACCAACCAAACAACCAAACAACCAAACAACCAACCAACCAAACAGCCAACCAACCAACTAACCAACCAAAGAGAAAGAGACAGAAATTAAAAGAAAAATGGCCCAATATGTGTGTTGAGACCAAAATTTCTGAATCTATACTTCACCTTGGTTGGTCTCTGAATGAATGAATATAAACATTCATTCATTCATACAAAGATATCTTTAAAAGCTTAAAGAAAGTCACCTCTACAATTTTCCTGCCATCCTTATTTAGGGACAAGATGTGCTATCTCAAAATTCATCCAGACAAAAAGACATAATAAGTTCTGGGATGCCTATCAGAGGAGGCAAATTTTTATAGCTTCAGTTTCATACCGTGCATCAGGTATGAGGGTCCCAGGACTAGTTTCTTTCCATAAAAAGTTCACATAGTAAGTTTACCATTTCTCTCTATGAAATTGTGAATGTGTGGCATGAGCCACCATAAGACATTGCCGTTAGGAAAAGAAAATATTTCTGATTAGAAAGTAAACATCCCTCCTCACCTGTTTCACATTGCCAGCCTCTAGCATAGAAATAGCCTGTGCTGCTTTCTTGATACAGGTCTCAGGTGAGTGTATACAACTATGGATTCCTATGTATACTTCCTACATTGCTTTTCTTTGCAGCTTCTTCTTTCTCCTCTTTTTCTTTTATTTCTTTTTTGAGGGGAGGATGGAGGATGGGACATGATCTCACTATATAGTGGAATGGAACTTGTTATGCAAACCAGACTAGTCTTGAATTCACAAAGATCCTCCTGTCTCTACTGTAATTGAAGGTATGTGCCACCATACATATAATTCCCTATATGTTACATTGCTCAAAGCAGTGTTATTTAAGGTCTAGCCATAGATAGATGACATATTTTCAAATAGAATAAGCAAATCAATAAGATGCGTATAATCCAGCATGAACTGAAAATTTTATTTTTTTCCTGAGATCCCTCAAGTTGTTTTGATTCGACTCCGTAGGCAGAGAGTAGTCTCAGACGTGGAAAAATAGTGTTTGCTATGTAAGTATAAAAAATTCTAAAATGTGCTCATTTTACCCTGACTGAAACAGCAGCATTTGGTAGGAGGTAAACTGGTAGATAATGTAGACAGCCCTGAGATTAGTCTCTGTAGTAAATTCACAGTAGCTCTGTTATGAAGATGCTTATTAATTTATATTTGTGATTATGTAAGATAACTTGGGTCTAATTAAGACATTAAATAAAGGGATTTTTAGGTTTATTTATTTTTGGCTTTTGGATTTTGTGGTTGCTGTGTATTTTGTTTAGGGCAGAGTCTTGCTACCATTCATGCTGGTCTTGACCTGGAAATATCCCTCTGCTTTAGGCCCCTGAGCACTGTGATCATATAGGGCACACTGTCATGCTTAGCTCACATATATCTTTATTTCATTTTGCCTTGATATGGTTGCTACTATTTTGATGCCTGGTTCATTAGTTCAAATAGTTTTAGAATAGGACCGTTATAGAGTGCAGCCAGATATATTGCTATCTGGAGACCAAGTTTTATTGGAACTGAAACTTGCATGTAGCATGTGACAAAATTCTTGGAAAACATAGACATAAAATAGGATAAAACCTTTGTTATAAGTGAAAGGTGGGTCTCTTTAAGCTGGACCAGGGGGATTGGGGATTTAACTCAGTGGTAGACTGCTTGCCTAGCCCTTCCAAGGGCTTGGGTTTGGTTCTCAGCTCTGGAAAAAAAAAAGACAAATAAGCTGGGCAAGGATGGGAGGAACCATTCTAACAGAAGCCTAGTTTCCTTTGATCAATTTTAGAAAGGACTAGTTAAAGAGGGGAGGAATGTTTATCCTATACTATATGTTTAATATCCACTAGTGTGTGTCTTTCTGCTTCTGGAATACCTCACTCAGGATGATCTTTTCTGGTTCCTACCATTTGCCTGCAAATTTCATGATTTCCTTGTTTTTAATTGCTGAGTAGTGTTCCATTGTGTAAATGTACCACAATTTCTGTATCCATTCCTCCACTTAGGGACATCTGGGTTGTTTACAGATTCTGGCTATTATGAATAAAGCTGCTACAAACATGGTTGAGCAAATGTCCTTGTTGTGTACTTGAGCTTATTTTGGATATATGCCTAGAAGTGGTATAGCTATTCCTAATTATCTGAGAAAGAGTCAGATTGATTTTGAAAGTGGTTGTACAAGTTTACATTCCCACCAGCAATGGAGGAGGGTTCCCCTTTCTCCACATCCTCTCCAGCATGTGTTGTCACTTGAGTTTTTGATCTTAGCCATTCTGATGGGTGTAAGATGAAATCTCAGGGTCTTTTTGATTTGCATTTCTTTAAGAGTTTCTCTGCCATTTGATATTCCTCTATTGAGAATTCTCAGTATGTATTCCTATAGCTTTCAAATGCACTGTCCTGTTTGGTAAAGAAGCCTCATGTACTTGATGGTCAAGTGAATGTCTCAACATGTTTCGTTGTTTCATTTTCCATTTACTTGCTTACTTAAGTGAAAATATCAATCAGTACTCACATCCAGATTGCATGTAACCATCACTTTTTGATTGTAGAGAATGACTGTGTATGTAATAATAATTAGGTGAAAAACCATCAATTATTCTTTGAAAATCAGTTACATGGAACTGTAGTAAAGAATATGCTTTATCTGTAGCTCTGTACTCCATTTTTTAATTGGATTAATTGATTTGTTGCTGTTTAGCTTCTTGAGTTCTTTACATAATCTGGATATTAACCCTCTGTCAGATATAGGGCTGATGAAGATCCTTTCCCAATCTGTAGGCAGTCGTTTTGTTCTGACAGTGTCCTTTGCTTTACAGAAGCTTTTCAGTTTCATGAGGTCCCATTTATTGATTGTTGCTCTTAGAGCCTGTGTTCTGTTCAGGAAGTTGTCTCCTGTGCCAATGAGTTCTAGGCTCTTCCCCACTTTTTCTTCTAACCTATTTACTATGTCTGGTTTTATGTTGAGGTCTTTGATCCACTTGGACTTTAGTTTTGTGCAGGGTATGGATCTAGTTGCATTTTTCTACATGAAGACATCCAGTTAGTCCAGCACCATTTGTTGAAGTGGATATTAGACATATAATATAAGATAAATATATCAAAATCTGTATACCTAAAGAAGCTAAGCTAGAAGGAGGACCCTGGGTAAGGTGTTCAATACTCACTCAGAAAGACAAACGGGATAGACATTGGAAAAAGGAGAAAACAGGAAATAGGACATGAGCTTACCATAGAGGGCCTCTGAAAGACTCTACCCTGCAGGGTATCAAAGCAGATGCTGAGACTCATAACCAAACTTTGAGCAGAGTGCAGGGAATCTTATGAAAGAAGGGGGAGATAGTGAGATCTGGAGAGGACAGGAGCTCGACTAGGAGAGCAACAGAACCAAAATATCTGGGCACAGGGATCTTTTCTGAGACTGATATTCCAACCAAAGACCATGCATGGAGATAACCTAGAACCCCTGCTCAGATATAGCCCATGGCAGCTCACTCTCCAAGTGTGTGCTCTAGTAAGGGAAACAGGAACTATCTCTGACAGGAGCTCAGTGGCTGGCTCTTAGATCAGCTTCCCCTGAGGGGGCGAGCAGCCTTGCCAGGCCACAGAGGAGGACAATGCAGCCAGTCCTGATGAGACCTGATAAGCTAGGGTCAGATTGAAAGGAAGGAGGACCTCCCCTATCAGTGGATTTGGGGAGGGGCATGGGAGGAGATGAGGGAGGAAAGGTGGGATTTGGAGGGAATGAAGGAGGAGGCTACATCTGGGATACACAGTGAATAAACTGTAATTAGCATAAAAAATTAAAAAAAATAAAGAGGGGAGGAATGTCACATAGCTGCTGGATGAAATACTGTCTGGCCATTGGAGTCCTAGGTTTTTGCTGACAATGTGGGATAAAGTAAGCCTAGACTGTGTTGTGTATAGGCAATTCCTGCAAAGGGACTTGAGAATGTGAGGGCCTATTAGGAATACTACTTAGGAGTCATTCATACTCATCTGTAACAAAATCAAGAATTAGGTGGATGATCAGACCACTGCTGTGTTTTTCTTCTAAACACAACATTGCAGCTCTCCTTTCAGACGAATGTGTTAATGGACTCACTGGGGATGCATTTTCTTTTGCCAAATGTTGGAGGATAATGTTGCTTTAAGTATTGTCTTTTTTTTTTTTTACTTGTTAGAGGGGTTTTATAATATTTGGCTTTCACTGTCACAATGACAACTAGGAAGAGAGTCTCATGTCTATGGGCAACTGTCTTTTTTTTAAATTAATCTTATTAGTTCTTTGAAAGTTTCATACAATGTGTTTGGTCATAATCATCCTCCCTCCACCATCTCTACCCACTTAACTCTGTGTCTTTTGTCCTGTCAAACAAATTTGTGCTGTTCAAATATTCTTGGATGCCTGGCTTTCCACTGAAGGGTGAGACACTTACCAAGGGTTACACTCTTAGAGAAACGGACTCTCCATCTTCTTGCAGCTATTAGTTGCCAATAACCCCAAGGCTAGTGTTAGTAATGTTAGTAATTTCCCTCTTTTTAATTTTATTTTTAGAGATTATAATTATATAGTTTTTCCTTTCCATTCCTTTCTCTAAACCTTCCCATATCCCTAATCCCACTCTTCCTCAAATTCATGGTTTCTCTCTATATATTTCTCCTTCCTTTCTTTCCGCCATTTTTTCATCCCTTTTGTCTCTCTGAAGTCTTGTTAGATGTTTATCCATTTCATTTATCTCTCTACAGGTCAGCCATTTACTTTGTTATTCTTTTGTTTTCTATTTTAAACCCTATAGGTTTCTGTTCCATTCTTTATCATGTTCCTCCTTCTTGATTCATATTTATTTTACTCCTTTAAAAAGATGCTTTAAATATAAAACTGTTAAAATTAGAGTTACATGTATTTTTCTTTGACACTTCATTTTTATTAGTGGGTTATTTGGAAAGGTATTTTTCAAATGTCTAAGTGGTTAAATATTTTTCTGTATTTTTTCTTTTCTTTTGGTGGTACTGAGGATTGAGCCTCAACTCCCATGCATATAAGGCAAACTTTACATGAATTCACGTGATCTCCCCAGTTTCTTTTTTCTGTCATTTTCCTATTTTTTTAAGTCTTACTTTGATTTCATTATTAACAAATAGCATGGTTTATTTTATTCTTTTTATTAATTACAGTTTATTCACTTTATATCCCCCCTGTAGCTCCCTCCTTCCTTCCCTCCCAAACCCACAATCTCTCCTCCTTCTCCACCCATGCACCTCCCCAGGGCCACTGATAGGGGAGGTCTTTTTCTCCTTCCTTCTGATTTTTGTCTATCAGGTCTCATCAGGAGTGGCTGCATTGTCCTCCTCTGTGCCCTGGTAAAGCTGTTCCCCCCTCAGGGGGAGCTGATTAAAAAGCAGGCCAATCAGTTCATGTCAAAGAGAGTCCCTGTTCCCATTACTATGGAACCCACTAGTAGTACACTGAACTGCCATGGGCTACATCTGTGCAGGGGTTCTAGGTTATATTGCTGAATGGTCTTTGGTTGGAGTATCAGTCTCAGAAAATACCCCTGGGCCCAGACTTTTGGTTCTGTTGCTCTCCTTGTGGAGCTCCTGTTCTCTCCAAGTCTTACTATTTTCCCCTTCTTTCATAAGATTCCCTGCACTCTGCTCAAAGTTTGGTTATGAGTCTCAGCATCTGCTTTGATACCCTGCTGGATAGAGTCTTTCAGAGGCTCCCTGTGGTAGGCTCCTGTACTGTTCCCTGTTTTCTCCCTCTTCTGATGTCCACCCTCTTTGCCTTTCAGAATGGGGATTGAGCATCTTAGCCAGATGATTAGTTTCTTTAGGTGTACAGATTTTAATATGTTTGTCCTATATTATATATATATATATATATATATATATATATATATATATATATATAT
>NW_026590365.1:905249-924646 GCF_907164565.1 Psammomys obesus
TATATATATATATATATATATATATATATATATATATATATATATATCCACTTATGAATGAGTATATGCCCTGTGTATCTTTTTGCTTCTGGGATACCTCAGTCAGGATGATCTTTTCCAGTTCCCATTTGCCTGCAAATTTCATGATATCCTTCTTTTTTATTGCTTAGTAATATTCCATTGTGTAGATGGACCACAATTCCTGTATCCACTCCTCAACTAAGGGGTATCTGGGTTTTTTCCAGGTTCTGGCTATTATGAATAAAGCTGCTACAAACATGGTTGAGCAAATGTCCTTGTTGTGTACTTGAGCTTATTTTGGATATATGCCTAGAAGTGGTATAGCTGGATTTTGAGGAAGCATGATTCCTAATTTTCTGAGAAAGCGTCAGATTTATTTTCAGATTTATTTCCAAAACTGGTTGTACAAGTTTTTTATCTTAGCTATTTTGATGGGTGTAAGATGAAATCTCAGAGTCGTTTTGATTTGAATTTCCCTGATGACTAAGGACTTTGAGCATTTCCTTAAGTGTTTCTCTGCCATTCGATATTCCTCTATTGAGAATTTTCTGTTTAGCTCTGTACTCCATTTTTTAATTGGAGTACATTTTTTAATTTACTGTGCTCTTTATATATTCTGGATATTAGCCTTCTGTCAGATATAGGGCTGATGAAGATCCTTTCCCAATCTGTAGGCAGTCGTTTTGTTCTGAGGACAGTGTCCTTTGCTTTACAGAAGCTTTTCAGTTTCATGAGGTCCCATTTATTGATTGTTGCTCTTAGAGCCTGTGCTGTTGATGTTCTGTTCAGGAAGTTGTCTCCTGTGCCAGTGATTTCTAGGCTCTTCCATACTTTTTCTTCTAACTAATTTAGTGTGTCTGGTTTTATGTTGAGGTCTTTGATCCACTTGGACTTTAATTTTATGCAGGGTGATAAGTATGGATCTATTTGCATTTTTCTACATGTAGACATCCAGTTAGTCCAGCACCATTTCTTGAAGATGCTATCTTTTTTTCCATTGAATGGTTTTGGCCTCTATGTAAAAAATCAGGTGTCCATAAGTGTGTGGATTTATTTCAGGGTCTTCTGTTCTATTCCATTGATCCACCAGTCTGTTTCTATGCCAGTACCATGGAGTTTTTAGTATTGTTGCTCTATAATACAGGTTAAGATCAGGGATAGAGATACCTCAGAATATCTTTTATTGTAGAGGATTGTTTTAGCAATTCTGGGTGTCTTGTTATTCCATATGAAGTTGAGAATTTTTCTTTCAAGTTATGTAAATAATTGTGTTGGTAATTTGATGGGAATTGAATTGAATCTGTAGATTGCTTTTGGTAAGATGGCCATTTTTACTATGTTAATCCTGCCAAGCCAGGAGCATGGGAGATCTTTCCATCTTCTGATATCATCTTTTATACCTTTCTTCAGACACTGGAAATTTTTTACATACAAGTCTTGACTAGCTTGGTTAGGGTTACACGAAGTACTTTATGTCCTTTGTAGGTATTGTGAAGGGTGTTGTTTCCGTAATTTCTTTCTTGGCCCTTTTGTCTTTTTTATACAGGAGGGTTACTGATTTTTTGAGTTAATTTTGTATCCAGCCACTTTGCTGAAGGTGTTTATCAGCTGTAGGAGTTCCCTGGCAGAATTTTTTGAGTCACTCATGTATGCCCTCATATCATCTGCAAATAGTGATACTTTGACTTCTTCCTTTCCAATATGTATCCCCTTGGTCTACTTTAATTGTCTTATTGCTCTAACAAGGACTTCCCTAACTATGTTGAAGAGATATGGAGTAGGCAGACTGGCCTTGTCCCTGATTTCAGTGGGATTGATTTAAGTTTCTCTCCGTTTAGCAAGCTATAGGCTTGCTGCATATTGCCTTTACTATATTTAGGTAAGTGCTTTGTATCCCTGATCTCTCCAAGACTTTAAACACAAATGGATGTTAAATTTTGTCAAATGCTTTTTCATCATCTAAGGAGATGATAATGTTTTTTTTTTTCTCCTTCAGTTTGTTTATATGGTGGATCACATTGATGGATTTCCGTATATTGAGCCACCCCTGCATGCCTGGGTTCAAGCCTACTTGGGCATAGTGGATGATATCTTTGATGTGTTCTTGTATTGGGTTTGCAAGTATTTTATTGAGTATTTTTTGCATCAGTATTCATAAGGGAGATTGGCCTGAAATTCTCTTTCTTTGTTGGGTCTTTATGAGGTTTAGGTACCAAGGTGACTGTGGTTTCATAGATTGAGTTTGGTACTGTTCTTCTGCTTCTATTTTGTGTAATAGTTTGAAGAATATTGGTGTTATCTCTTCTTTAATGGTCTGGTAGAATTCTGCGCTCAAATTATCTGGCCCTGTTTTTTTTTTTTTTTTTTTTGTTTGTTTTTGTTTGTTTTGTTTTGTTTTGTTTTGCATAGGAGACTTTTGATGACCACTTCTATTTCTTTAGGGGATATAGGACTATTTAATTGATTTACCTAGTCTTGATTCAACTTTGGCAAGTGGAATTGGTCAAGAAAATAATCCATTTCATTTAGATTTTCAAATTTTGTGGCATATAGACTTTTGAAGTAAGACCTAATAATTGTTTGCATTTTCTCAGTGTCTGTTGTTACGTCCCCCTTTTCATTACTGATTTTTGTTGATTTGGGTAGTGTCTCTCTGCCTTTTAGTTAGTTTGGCTAAGGGTTTGCCTATCTTGTTGATTTTCTCAAAGAACCACCTCTTGGTTTCATTGATACTTTGGATTACTTTTTTTGAATCTAATTTATTGATTTCAGCCCTGAATTTGATTATTGCCAGCCGTCTACTCCTTTTGGGTGTGTCTGCCTCTTTTTATTCTAGGGCTTTTAGGTGAGCCATTAAGTTGCTTGAATGAGTTGTTTCGAATTTCTTCTTGAAGGCACTTAGTGTTATGAACTTTCCTCTTAGCACTGCTTTCATTGTGTCCCATAAGTTTGGGTATGTTGTGCTTCATTTCATTGAATTCTAGGATGAGTTTAATTTCTTTCTTTATTTCTTCCCTGACACAGCTGTCACTGAGTAGAGAGTTGTTCAGTTTCCATGTGTGTGTGTAGGCTTTTTGCTATTTCTGTTGTTGTTGAGGTTCAGCTTTAGTCCATGGTGATCAGATAGAATACAAGGGATTATTTCAATATTCTTCTATGTGTTAAGGCTTGCTTCGTGACAAACTATATGGTCTAATTTGGAGAAGGTTCCATGAGGTGCTGAGAAGAAGGTAAATTCTTTTGAGTTTGGGTGTAAGGTTCTGTAGATGTCTGTTAGGTTCTCTTGATTCATGGCCTCTGTTAGAGATATTGTTTCTTTGTTTAATTTCTGTTTTATTGACCTGTTTTTGTTGAGGGTGGGGTGTTGAAGTCTCCCACTATTAATGTGTGGAGATCTATGTATGGTTTCATTTTTATTAATGTTTGTTTTACAAATGTGGGTGCCCTTGTATTTGGGGCATAGATGTTCAGGATTGTCATGTCTTCTTGATGAGTGTGAAATGTCCTTCACCATCTTTTTTTTTATTAATTTTGGTTGAAAGCCTATTTTATTTGATATAAGAGTGCTACTCGTGCTTGCTTCTTTGTTTCATTTGCTTCGAAAACCATCTTCCAGCCCTTTACTCTCAGGTAATGTCTATGTTTGTGATTTAGATGTATCTCTTGTATGCAACAGATTGTTGGGCTTTGTGTATGCATCCATTCTTTTAGTTTGTGTCTTTTTATTGAAGAATTAAGTCCATTGATGTTGAGAGAGATTAATGACCAGTGGCTGTTTGATCAATTGATTTTGATGTTGGCTGTGGTAGTGTGTTTGTGTGCTTGGCTACTTTTTGTTTTGCTGTAGTGAGGTTAATTATTTCCTGTGTTTTCTTGAAAGTAATTAGTTTTCTTGGGTTGTATTTTTCCTTCTAGTATCTTCTGTAACTCTGGATTGGTGTGTAGGTATTGTTGAAATTTGTTTTTGTCATTGAATATCTTGTTTTCTCCGTCTATGAGGACTGAGAGTTTTGCTGGGTATAGTAGCCTGGGCTGACATCTGTGTTCTCATAGGGTCTGCATGATATCTGTCCAGGCCCTACTAGATTTCATAGTCTCTGTTGAGAAGTCAGGTGTGATTCTTATGGGTTTGCCATTATATGTTACTTGGCCTTTTTCTCTTTCAGCTTTTAGTATTTTTTCTTTGTTCTGTATACTTACTGTTTTGATTATTATGTGGTGGGAGCATTTTCTTTTCTGGTGTAGTTTATTAGGTGTTCTATAGGCCTCTTGTATTCTTATAGGCCTCTTCTTTAAAGTTGGAGAAATTTTTTTTTCTATGATTTTGCTGAAAATATTTTCTGGGCCTTGGAAGAGGAAATCTTCTTTTTCCTCTATTCCTATTATTCTCAGGTTTTGTGTTTTCTTGGATGTTGTCTTGGATTTCTTGGATGGTTTGTGTCAGAAATTTATTAGATTTACTATTTTCTTTGACAGATACATCAATCTTTTTCATTGTATCTTCCACACCTGAGATTCTCTCTTCCATCTTGTAGCCTGTTGGTTAGGATTACTTCTGTAATTCCTGTTTTCTTTCCTAAGTTATCCCTCCATGACTTCCACCGTTTATGTTTTCTTTAATTTTTCCAATCCTATCTTTAGATCTTGAACCATTTTGTTGATTTCTTTCGCCCATCTGACTCCATTTTCCTGTTTCTCCTTCAATTCCTTCACCTGTTTGTTTGAACATTCCTCTGTTTCTTTTATTTCTTTCAGTGATTTAATCATTTCCTCTCTAAAGGCCACAAACTGTCTGCATCTTCCTATATTTCTTTACAGATGGCCATAATCTGTTTGGCTTTATCTTCTTCTACTTCTTTACGCATTTTATTTGTTTCCTCCATTAACCTCTTCATAAGCGTAGATGTAAGGTCATCTTCTTAAATTTCACTTATGTTAGGGTGTCCAGGGCTACTTGCCCCTGGATAAATGCTTTGCTTTGTCTTTTTTTTTTCCTTTGGTTGTGCTTTTATACTGGCCTCTACCCATCTGGCTGTCTCAGGTGTTGTCTGTTAATTCCCGGTGGCTGCTGGGTTCCTGGGTTGAGGAGAATCCCCTTGGCAGGATTCTGAAGGAGATCTCCTCAGCTTTTTGGGTATGGTCAACTGAATGGTGGTGCTTCTCAGGAGTTGTCACAGTTCACCTCATGCATATGGACCTGTGTGGCAAGTGTGGTGTTCAGGAAAGCTCTCCTCTCATCAGGTGCAGTCCTGGAGACAGCTGCCCTGCTGCTGTGTTTCTTGCTCTGAATTTAGTGAGCTGCTGCTGCTGCTCTAAAGCTGTATTTGCTGTGTGCAGCCCTTGTGAAGAATCACAGAGTCCCGTGGTATTGTGAGTTTATCTAGTCATAACTGGCTGCAACTTCGAGCAGTATCTGAGGCCTCTCCAATTTCTTTCAGGCTTTATAGGTCTGAGGTTGCAGCTGTGTGCATCGTAGTGAGCAAGGCACTCATGCCTGCAGTAGAAGGCCAGAGCCTAGAGCCTGCGTGAACCCAAAAACTCTTCTGGAGCTGAGTGTCCTGAGTGTTGGACCTGTTGTTTTCCCTGCTGTGGGGTTTCCTCCTGACAGGGACACCCAGACTGTGGTGTTTTGGGGACCATAGTTCTTTCTGGGATGGAGATTAGAGCAAGCAGGCACGGGCATGTGGCTCCGCCTTGCTGGCCATCGGGCACCTGGGCGTCTGCAGAAACCCGGGAAGTTTTCCTGAAAACTTTTTGGGGGGATGGCCAATGTTGGCTGAGTGCTCTGAAGTCAGACCTTCTGTTTTCCTCATTCTGGGTTTCCACCCAACAGAGAAACTCAGTATCCAGTGCCCTAGGGCCCCCAGTTCTATCTGGGATTGTGAGTCAGGTGCACAGGCAGGACTCTGTACTGGCGCCTGTGCGCCCTGCTTTGGGCTGGCTGCTGGGCACCCACAGGACCCCGGGTCTTTTCCAGGGATTGTGTGGGTGACCTAACATTGATCCCGATCTTTTCCTGCACTGTGGGGTTTTCTCTCAACTGGAAATCTCAGTCTCTGGTGTTGTGGGGCCCACAGTTCAGTCTGAGAAGGTGATCAGAGCATGTTGGCGTGTGGTTCTGAGCTGGCGACCAAGCACCTGGTGGAACCAGGAACTCTTCCATAGTTTAGCTGGGTGACCTGAAACTGATTTAATCCCACACTCTGGGGTTTCCTGTCACCTGGGAAACAGAGTCACTGGTGTTTTAGGACCCAGATTTCTGCCTGCTGGTCACTGTGCAGATCCTGCTGTGCTGCTGGTCAGAGTGTCCTCCCAGTGCCGCCATCTTGGATCTTAATCGATAGCATGGTTTATAACTGAATATTTTTAAAAGCATTGAGACCGACTTATAGCTTACAATACATTCTTTGTAAATGTATGTTGTGAATGTTCTTATGAAGGGGTGATTTAAAATAAGAAACAGCAAGAATGATAAGAATCTTTTAGAAATGTTACTTTGATTTAGGTGGCAGACTTAAATGTGTTAGCAGATCTAAGCTCATAAATGGCTTATTTGCCTGAGGATTGATTTACACCTCTGACTTTGGTCCAACTACCAGCACTAACTGCTTAGAAATCTTGGAGAAGTCTCATACCTTACTTTTTCCGGAGGCAGTGCCAATGCTTTTAGTGGTGGCCATATATTTTGGAATTACCTTTTAACTCATATATAGCTTGCTGAGCTATAAGTTAAGATCAGTTTTGTTTGCACAAAGTACTAAGGCAAGGTATACCCATATTCATCACCAGGAAAGATCTGCCAACATAGGTGCCACAGAAGATCCAAAATGGCCTGAATCTGGGCTCCAGTTCCATCAATTTGTAGACTACCCTGAATCTGAAATTCTGAGAATTTCAACTACATCACTCAAGCTTTGCTGTGATGCTGTGGTGGTTTGAATGAGAATGACCTCCATAGGCTTAGTGCCCAGTTAGCGGAACTGTTTAGGAAGTATTAGATGCATCCTTGGTCAAAGAGGTGTGCCTGGAAGTTTCAAAAGACTCATACCATTCCCGGTGTTCTCTCTACCTCTCTTTCTCTTTGCAGATCAAGATATGAGCTCTCAGCTGTTCTTGTTGCCATGCCTTGCTTCACCATCACAGACTCTCACCCAAATTAAAAACTCTCTTTGTCAAGTAGCCCTGGTCATGGTATTTTGTCACAGCAACAGAAAAGTAACAAAAACAGGCAGTTTGAGTGAGATCTCCATAGTCTTGGACATTTAAATACTTGATCCCCAGCTAATAGCCTCTTGGAAGGTTTAGGAAATATGGCCTTGTGGGAGGAAGTATGCCAATGGACATGGGGTTTGAGAGTTTAAAGCAGTGGTTCTCAACCTTGCTATGCTGTGACCCTTTAATTCAGTTTCTCATGTATTAACCATAAAATTATTCTTCCTGCTACTTCATAACTGTAATGTTGCTACTGTTATGAATTGTAATGTGAATTTTTTGATATGTGATCTCTGTCGGGTCACAACTCACAGTTTGAGAACTTCTTGCTTAAAGCCTGTCCCAGTGCTGTCTCCTCTTTCTACTTGTGGTTCTAATTGTAAGGTCTTATCTTCTTTTCTAGCTACCATGCCTGCAACTTGCAGCCTTGGCTCTGTATGATAGACTCTAACCATCTGTAACCATAAGCCCAAATAACTCTCTTTCTTCTATGAGATGCCTTGATCATGGTGTTTCATCACACCAATAGAAAAGGAACTAAAACACTTGGTAATCTCAATAACACAGCAGATTTGAAATGGTTTCAGATCATGCCAATCCCTTCTCAAACATGGTCCCAGAACATTCTGCTTATTTAAAGTCCAAGCTAGAAGACATACCTATTTTAGTTCATGAGACAAACATTCTAACATCCATATCACAATAGATTATACAGGGCTGTTAATCTCCTTCCTAATTTCTTGCCATTGTTGTTTGACATATTTGCATACATAGGGACCCAGAGGTTGCTACATTAATCAGTAACCCCTCTAGGCTGACCTTCTGACCTTAGTACCTCCATAAATCTTGACATAAGAATTAGATATTTTGACTGTGGTCAAGGACTGCTCAAACCAGGAAACACATCTGTCTCTGACCCTAATGTCAAAGTAGAAGGCCAGGATCTCAGTGATAGACATGGAAGTATCTGTGCTACTCAGTTTTAGCCCTTCTCCATCACAGGACAGGATACGGCAGCATGCCTCCAAGCCCATGCAGTGTTTCCGTATAATACTGTCAGGCACTTGGAGGAAAGCGAATCAATTTGTGTACATAATAAGAGGCCCAGTGATTTTTGTGTGACCCCTGTACTGGGGAGTGAACTGAAGCTCCTAGGAAGAAAAAAGCAAACAAACACCACCATCCAAGAAACATAAGAACTGCAACCATTTTAAATATTCTATGAAGTTAAATGACTGAAATTTATGATGATAGAGAGTTAAAACGTTGTAGACCAGAACCAAATTATTTTGGGCTATTTTTAGCTTCTTTGAAAGCTGTTTATTGCCTACCCCATGTCCGACCTAACACTTTATGACTATCAAGACTTTCAAATGTATTCTGAGCAAACCACTTGCTTTCAGCTACACAAAGGCTAAGAACATCACCAAATAGCATCTGAGGCCTGTAACAACCTGTCTCTCTGATGCGCCAGTGCATTTTAAGTGTACGTTTTAAATGTATCAGAGGTACACTTTGTTTTGTTACCATAAAAAACTTCATGAACCTGCTACCATACTGGAATATAGTATTTGGGGTAAGGAGAATCTGTGTTGTCAGATTAATATTTGGCTCCAGAAGAAACTGTCCCTTATTTCCATTGAACTGACAGTTAATTTTTTGCATCAAGAGGGCCAAGGTACAAGATAGTCCAAACCACTCTGATAACAGACAGCGTCCATATTGTAGATGAAAAAGCTGTGTTAGTTTTCTTGCTACTGTGAAAAAAATATCTGAAAAAAACACAGTTTTTTAGAAGTAAGTGTTGAGTTTGGTTCACTGCTAGAATGGTATGTGCTTGGGACTCCATATCTCCTTATGGATTCATCACATCTGGAAAAAAGAAAGGCACAGAGAAAGGGGAATGCTAGACCTGGGTTACCTTTCTCCTTTCCCTGTTTTAATTCAGTTCAGACCCCAGCCCTCTCCCATGGTGAATCACACACTCTTGGTATACTGTTTCACTTTAGTTAACTCTCTCTAGGAACCTCCTCACAGACACATCAAATGCATGCCTCACTCATGTCCTAGCAACTTTGTAATAAAAAATAGTTAACAAAGAGGATTGACAATCATACTAGCTCACTAACCACAGACAAAAGTGCAAACTCAGCTGGAATATGGCCCATCATATAGTAGAACGGTTTTTTTCTTTTCTAGCTGTTGGCTAGAGGTCCTTAATTCTGAGAGACTTCTTTCCTGTTTCTGTGTATGGCCCTCTCCATCTTCCAAACTAGCATGGTTTGAATCCTTCTCACAGGGTGCATTTCTTTCACTTATCCTTCTGGTGCTAAGACAATGAAACTACTTTGAAATGGCTGTCCCAATTTAGTCACACATTCTTGGATAATTTTAAGATCAATTGACTTGGTGTCTAAATATGTATAAGCAGATTTTAGTCAGGTTAGTCATAATACAATGCACAGACCCTGAAAAGATAAGCTGGATGGACATCTTAGGCTTCATGTGGGCCCATAGTTAGGAGAGTAGGGGATATCTCTGACACAGGCTATGTTGCCTGCTTTCTGATCACAGCCCCTGATGGGACTTCCCTACAAGACCACAGGGAAGGAAGATGAACTCAGTCCTCATGTAAATAGATGAGAAAGTGGCATCATCCACTGAGCCATCTCACTGGCCCCTATGTCCTTTTATTTAATGTGTTTTTTTCAGATAGCACATTTTTGTAATGTGTATTGTTATCCATTCTACACATAGTATATATTGTGCTATGAATTGCTATCCATTCTCAATTATCATGATGTCTCTTACTTGTAGTGTATTTTCCATTTCTATTTAATTTAACTACAATTATTGATATTTTATAGTTTTAGTGTGAATATATTTTTACTTGTGTTCTCTTCATTTCTCTGGTTTTCCCCCTGCCTTTCTATGACTTTTGTTTATATCCCCTTTGATTATTATACAAATATGCTAATATTTAATTAATTAAAAAACAATTTGTAAGAAAATATAAGTACGGCTTCCAAAAGGAGTGTGATCCCTGCTACCAAGATGGTATATATAACTTTGCAATGAAAAGGAAACTTTCAAGTTAAATAATTTGTAACCAAAACTTTAATCCAAAGGATTCTCCCAAATATTACAAATGATAGCATGGAGGGAGAGGACGCTTGCACATTAACTCAGAAACTCAGCTCCAAAAGAATCTTCAAACTGGCAGGACAGTAGTCTTTGGAAATCTCAAATTTCCAAATGGAGATTGTTACAAGCAGCTATGAGTTCATATATAACAATCATATGAGGAACTTATGAACTAAGCATCGGATCTTTTATAACAACACTTGGTTGCAGTCAATGGTGCAACTTGATTTGTTGGTTTGTGTTCACAACAAGTTTTGAAGAGTGCTTAGTCATCCAAAGCTGCATACTATATCTCAGCTACAAAAGAAATTAAACCCCTGTTTGGTGGCTGACACTTTCGTTTGAGCATGTCACACTTTAGGCTGAGAAAGACTTACAGGTTTATTTCAATCTATGTGAAACTAATGTTTCTAGCAAATTCAATCTTCCTTAAGGAAACATTTTAAAGTAACAATATTTTTTTATTACATTGCGAACCATTTCAAACCATAAAGAATTATATCTTATAAAGTTGCTGTTCCAAGAGACAAACCTGAGCAGCTGAAACATCTTACAATATACCAAGTGTATTGAATTTCAAATGAAACTTAAATTTTGTGTATATATACCTATCAAATGAAGTTATTTCCTGTACACCACCTCTCTTGTGAACTTTGTTTCCTTTCATTTGACTTAGATGGGATACCAGACCTAAAGGAAAATATGGACAGCTGCGATTTATCTCCCAAGATAGTGATCTCTTTCTTCTCTCTCTGACTGCAAGAGATGAGAGAAGGTTCCCAGAGGAGGAAGACCCTAGAGAAAGAGCACCTCAGGACCAGAGTAGCCACTCTTCGTCTCAGGGCCTGGCTCTATGGGCCTCTCAGGATCCTGATGTGCTAAATGTTTGATATACATATTAAAATGGTACTTCTTTGGGAGAACTCAGCAGAAGACTTACATTTGTTTTTATCATGAAATATGTTTCTTTCTCCTAATGTGATTAATAGTTTTGCTAGGTATCCTAGTCTGGACTTGTATCTGTGATAGCCTCCTAGCACTTGTAGAACATCTTTCCTTGCTTTCAAAGTTTCCATTGAAAAATCAGATGCTATTCAATGGGCCTGCCTTTGTATGTGACTTGGTCTTTTTTTCTTGCCACTTTTAATGTATTTTCTTTGTTCTAAATATTTAATGTTTCTATTATTATGAGTCATGGGGAGTTTCTGTTCTTCTCCTATCTGTTGTTCTGTATACCTCTCATCCCTTGATAGACAACATTTTCTTTAGATTGAGGAACTTTTCTTCTATGATTTTGTTAAAAAAAAACTTTTATGTGCCTTTGACTTGGGTTTTTTTTTTTTTACTTTCTCTATACCTATTCTTCTTTCTCTATACCTATTATTTATAAGTTTGAAATTTTCTTCATGTTCCATATTTTCTGGATGTTTTATGCATGGTTTCTTTTTAGATTTAGCTTTTTCTATGACTGAGTTATCTATTTCCCCCCTCATTTTTAAAATGTGAACTTCACTTTTGCTTGATTCAGTCTGTTGGTGAGGCTTATGTCTGAGCCTTTTGTTTGACATTTTGAATTTTCAGTTTGATTTTCTTTAGATTCTATTTCTTTGCTAAATTATACTTTCATATCTTGAATTGTTTATTATTTCATTCAAGTGTGTTTTAATGGTCTTCTCTGTGGCATTTATTCATATCCTTATTCTTTCCAGAAAAGATGAGTTACAAAATAGAAACTGAAATTAGAAGTTGAATAAAGCATTATAAGAACAGAGCATGAGAGGAAAAAGATTCCTTGTAACTGGAAATAAATGAATAGAAATTAGTCTGAACAACAGAAGTTAAAATGACTGAAAATAAAAACAAATCTTCAGAAAACTATAGGACCATAAAACAGAAAGAGAATGGGCCTTGAATGTTTTTGTAAAAGCAATGCCTGATAATTCTTAAAATTCAAGAGGGGCCATAAGCTCCTGTACTCAATTACATTGTCATTAAAACAAACCCAAAGAATTATAGTCAAGACATATCATAGTCAAATATCTGAAAACCAGACAAAAATATCTTGAGCATAAACAAAGAAATAAAATGTTCCCTGTACAGACAAGCTGATTCAGTGACAATAGCTCTTCTCAACAGAACACATAGAAGTCAGAAAGAAATGCTGCAATATTTAAAAAGGCCAAGAGAAAAACATTGTAAATTCAGGAATCTGTACCTGACACAAATATTTTTCACATACTCAGGGAAGCATTAGATAAAAGAAAACTAATAAAATTATTCACTAACACCTTTATCCTTAAAGAATGATCAAGGGCCTGCAGCATGGATCAGTAAGTAGAGGCATTTTTCACCAAGCCTGAAGACTCAAGTTCCATTCCTACTAGCCACATAATGGAAGGAAAGAACTGACTCCTGAAAATTGTTCTCTGGCCTCCACTTGTATACCATAGAAGAAGAATACACAGACCCACAGACCCCACACACACACCCACACACACTTGAGAGCAAATTTTTTTGAAAACTGTTCTCTGGCCTCAGCCTGTATGCCATGGAAGAAGAATAAACAGGCCCACAGACCCACAGACCCACAGACTCACAGACCCACAGACCCACAGACCCACAGAACCACAGACCTACAGGCATCCCCCCCACACACACTCAAGAACAATTTTTTAAAGGAATAGTAGAAAGAAGTTCCTCACACACAAAGAAAGTGATAAAAAGGAAGGAAATTATGAGCACAACAAACAGAAATATGATTAAACCCCACAGGCTCCTTATTGTATTATTTCTATTATTTTTAATGGCTGAACCAGAAAAATTACAATGCTAGCTGATGGTTTTTAGCTGTTTAGGGGAAATATTGAGATAACAACTTTATGATAGAGGAGAATACCGTAATGCAAAGAGTGAGAAGATATTTACAATTGACTTCCATTGATGAAATGGCACCAGAATCTTACAACAGGCTATGCTCTGTGTATATAATAAAATGTATTGCCACTAAAACTGTATAAACAGGTACATCAAAACCACTCAGTGAAAATCAAAATTGAATGATAAGGATATACATGAGACCATTTTGTGGGTGTAGGGGAACTGAAAGTCTGAGATAGCTGAACCTCTAGGGAGAAGTTAGCCTTCAGAGTGTGTGACTTTGAGTCTCCACATTTGTTTTCCTCCGTTTTATTAACTTTTTAAGTAGAACAAACTAAGTACATATTTAACAGCTTGGCCTTACATATACAGTGCATTAACTAAGCTATGCACAGAGTTGAATTCCTGTTGAGTCAAATGAAAAAGCATGCTCAAAGGAGATTAAAATACATCCTGTGGGTAGCTTCATGCTCAACACCCATCTCAGCAACCTGTGTTTGGAAGCTCAACTTTCCATTTATTTATTTTATTGTTTTTTTACCCCTTTGTATGGGACTTTTGTAACCTCATCAAGAACTTGGAAAACCACAGGAGTGGAATGAAGGCCCAAGAGCAAACAGTCCTTTCAATCGTTCACTGAATGCTTATTGCTGTCTGTCTCTCCCTGGCAACTAAAAGGCAGGGATAGTGCTGTCCGTGATAGACACCAGCTGCTCATGTCCTCTTTGCTATAATCATTGACAAGAGTTTGCATTTGGCAGCTGGAGACCTGACTAAATGGGGTCTGCATGGAAATTGCCACCTCTTGGGCTAGGTGGAGGTCCTCCCTCAGACCTCCCAACTTCCTGGCTCCCTCTGATTCATAATCTATAAAGATGCTATGTCAGCACATGAAGCAGAAACAGGGAGTCAGCATTATGTATTCACAAGAGCCTCTGCAGTTCTTCTTCAGGATATCAAAATGCATTGATATCCTTGTTCTTTGTTCATTGGCATGTAAGGTTAAGGGACCAAGGAGTCATGGAAAGAAGTGGGTCTAGAGAAGGGACTAGCAAGACACTGGTACTAGAAAGGGGGAAAATGAAGTGGGGTGGGCTTTAACTGGGGATGGGAAAAGAGAGGGCAACACAGATGGAGTGGGAGGAGGAGGGATAAAGAATACTAAGGATGTTTGAAAATAAACCATAAGAATCCTATTATTTTATGTGTGTTTAAGTAAGACCTACACAGTGACACCATCAGTTGACATGCCACCATGGATGGGGAGAGTCTCACAAGGCCCTACCCCTAGATAAAAAGATAAAAATAGTTAAGGATGCTGAGAGAGAAAGAATCAGTCTTCCCCAGGAATGAGCCCCTGACTGTTTATCCAATACCAAATGGACAACCCTAAAAAACTATAGATTCAAACAGCACTAAATGGACTCAGCTGGCTGTATTTATAAATCTTTATTTTTCAACTTTAACTTATTTTATATGCTGTGGATTTTTGCTTACATGTATATCTGTGTACCATGTACATGTCTGTCATGGAGGGTAGAAGAGGATATTGAATCCCCTGGAACTGGTGTTACAGATGGTTGTAAGTCACATTTTGGGTGCTGGGAGTTGAACCTGGGTCCTCTGCAAAGGAGAGCCTAAGCTATTCTTTCCTGCTGAGCCATCTCTCCAGCCCAAGGCTGTATTTACATAATGCTCTCTAGGCCTCCTTTTTCCTGCCATTCCTTGGGACCTTACCTAGATTTCTTGATGACAGTCATTCCGACTCAGTGAGGTGGTATTGGAAAGCAGTTTTAATTTACATTTCCCTGATGGCTACGTATACTGAAAACTTCAAGTTTATGGGTTTTTAAAAAACTGCATTCAATTCATTAGCTCACTGCAATATATATGTAAGTATACGTGTAAGGATAATAAAGAAAAATCAAAAATAAAAAATAGAAAAGAATAAAATTGGAGATGATCATTTAAAAGAGAAATCTGACAAAAATGTTGGAGAAACCATAGAGAAAGATAAACCCATTATCCACTGCTGGTGATAGTTCTAATTGATAAAGCTGTTATGGAATGAATTTGGAGGCTCCCCTCTCCCTAATTAAAGTAGAATCACCGTATGACCCAGCCATTGCACTCCTGAACAGGATATTTTCATCTTCATGTTTATTGCTATTTTATTCACCATAGCAAAGAAGTGAAACCAACAGCAGATGAATGGATAATAAAATCTGGCACACACACAAAATGTAATTCTCAGCTATAAAAAAATTAAATATATAATATGTGCAAGGAAATAAATGGTCTTTAAATGTATAATATTAAGTAAGGTCACACAATTTCAAAAAGACAAAACTTGCATATTCTTCCTTATATGTGAATCCTAGCCAATATTGTGTGTGCGTATGTTTGTGTGTTTATTATGAACAAATGTGCATGTGGATACAGTGTATATGTTTGTAGAAAGGAGATCAAGGAAGGATAATTATTAGGTGATGAGGAAGGACAGCATTCAGGTAAAGGACAAATGAGTTGTGAAACAGGATATAAAGTTAATTGTACATACAGTTTTAACTCTGTCATTGGTTTTTTTGTGGTTGGTGAATAAGTGCATGAAAATGTAACTGATAGTGGAAGTGTAGTTGATACTGTAACTCCACAACTTCAGGATGACCATTCTAGCTGTACAGAAGTTCACTGAGATATATAGATTTTGAGCCCTGCTAATTATGCTGCACATTGCTTTTTATTTACAAGTTCTTTACAAAAATTAATTTATTTAAAAATTCATTGACTATTCCCTCCATGTTCCAGAAATTTTTATTCAACATAATTATCATGACATGGCATAAAGCTTCTAACATGTTGATCTCTGAACTAAAATGCTATTGCCTGATCTGGACTGGGTTTCATACCTTATGGGAGGGACTGGCTTTGTTCCTAATACACATTGTATGCATGGTTAACCTGAACATGTCAGGTATTGTTATGGGAACATTCTTTCAGTCACATGTAGGTGATGTTTATAAGATTACATGTAACCCACATATAAAATTTCCAAAGGTCTTCATCAAAAATATCACTTCCTTCCCCCACTTAACCAGGACATTACTATCCCCCTCTCTGACTCTCAGAGAACATTGCACTGGGATGTATGTAAGAGCCAGAAGATAGGGTGAAGAGCTGCAAAGTCCCTTCTCTAGATTGATTTCAGTCATCTACTCACAGCAACTGTAGTTACCTGCACTGGGCACACACAAGACAAACCATATAAACAACCAATCAGATAAAATGAAGGTATTCATGGGGTCCTACCCTTTACCTCTGAAGAATTGGCTAGTAATAGTTTCTGAGATGGGAAAATCATTGCCTTTAGTTGTGTTCTGTGACAGTTTAAATGAGAAATGTCTCCCATAGGCTCAGACTTTGAACCCCAGGTGCCCTGTTGTGACATTGTTTCTAGAAGTTTAGGACATGTGGCCTTGCCCCGTACCCAGCTCTCTCTCTGCTGCATGATTTTGGTTGAGATGTGACCTCTTACCTTCCTGCTTCTGCTGCTGTGCCCTCATGGATTCTTATCCATCTGGAACCATAAACAAAAGCAAACTCTTTCTACCAGAACTCACTTTTTTGTCATGGTGTTTTTATCATATCAAAATAAAAGCAACTAATAAATGTACCAACTGCTGCATCCATCTGGCTCCAATGGATAGCTTTAAACCCATGGTCACAAAGATAGTCCTGATTAATCTCTATGGGACAACAAACAAACAAACAAAACAATAAAAACCCAACAAAATATTCTTGGATGTTTGAGAGAGAGTTTTGTGGAGAAGAGGAACAGTTGATGGGTATGATAGGGACCTGGGGAATAAGAGTGATCAGTCAGAATTCATTGTGTACATGTACAAAATCATCTTAGAAGAACTTTGTTGAAAAGTAAAATTTACATCTACTCTTCTATGTTTATGGCAGCCTTACTTATTATAACCAAAATTGATATAAGTGTCTATCATCTGATAAAGAATAATGAATTCATCATGAAATATAGTATACATACATAATGGAATAGTATTTCAGCACAAAAGATAAAATTCCACCATTTGTGAGAATATGGATGAAACTGGAGAACATTATGTCAGATCAACCATGCACAGAAAGGCAAATAATACATAATCACACACATATGTGTAATAGTTAAATGAAGCAATACTATATAGGAAACAGGTTTGTGTGTTATTTAAGCAAAACTGGAGTCATGATAACCACGAAGAAAGTAACTGAATAATGTACATAAAAGAAATGAAAAAGGGCTCAAGAGGCACAGAGACAAAACAATAAACAGCAAAGAAAGAATTTATAACAGGAATTATGAATAAAAATAGTATGTGACACACAGGGAACATCAAGAGGGCTTATCATGTAAAAGCACCAGCTATCAAGACTAACAATCTGATTTTAATCCACAGGTACCACATCTTAGAAGGAGAGAACCAAACCATGGAAATTGTCTTCTGACCTCCACACACATGTCATGGCACATACATGCATATGTGTGTGTGTGTGTGTGTGTGTAGTATAATTTTTTAAAAAATTAAAGAAGCCATTTTGGGCAGGAGAGATGGCTCAGCAACTGAAAAGACTTAGTACTCTTTCAGAGAACTGGAGTTCAGTTCCCAGCATCCACATTGTGTATACTGACCCTCATGGGCATGTGCATACACATGACCATATACACAGACATACACAAATATATATGATTAAAAAGTAAAAGTAAATGTCTTTTAAAAGACACACAAAAGAGAGTTGGATTACCCTACTAAGAGCAGATAATACAATATTTAAGTTCAAGTAATTTACAGGAAACAGAAGAATTTCATATGCTAATAAAGTGATTAATTCACCAAGAAGATATAACACTCATAAATCTATAGTCACCCAAACAAAAAGTCTCTGAAATACTAAGCAGTAACTGACAGAACACAGAGAGAAATAGACAGGTACTCTATCTTCAATAGTGGATTTAACATTTAAACAGAGGACTTTAACAAAATTATAAATCAATTACACTTCAGAGATATGGAACCTTCTCTGGGATAAACTTCTACGTCACTAAATAAGCCTTAGTAAGTTTACAAAGATCAAAACTATACATGGTGTCTTTTCTTCTTCCAGACAGGGTTTCTCTGTGTAGCCTTAGCTGTCTTGGACTCACTCTGTAGACAAGGCTGGCCTCAACCTCACAGAGATCTGACTGCCTCTGTTTCCCCGAGTACTGGGATTTAAGTAGTGTGCCACTGTGCCTGGCTTGTCTTTTCTAACTGTACTAGAATGAACCTGGATATTCATAATGGGAAGAAAGTTTGGAAATTTGCCAATAACGTGGAATTTAATCAAACTCTTAAATAGCCAAGAAATTAAAAATGGAAATCACAGTACAAACTGGAAATTACATATGTGGTAGTTTGAATGTGAATAGCCCTCATAGGTTTATATATTTTAATTTTTGGTCCTCAGTTGTTGAAACTGAGAAGGGTTAGAAATTATGACCTTGTTGGAGAAGGTGAGTCACTCGGGCCCTGGGGTTTCAAAAGCTCATGCCATTTCCGATAAGCTTTCCCTGCCTGCTGCTTGTGGATTAAGGTGTAAGCTCTCAGCTAATGCTCCAGTACTGTGCCTACCTGTATTCTTTCTTGCTTCCTGCCATGATGGTCATGGACTCTAACTCTCTAGAACTATGAGCTCAAAATACTCTTCTATAAGTGGCCTTGGTCATTGTGTCTCCTCACAGCAACAGAAAAGTAAGTAAGGCACTTAGAGATGAAAATACAACATACTAAAACTTCTGAGATGCAGTTGGAGCAATGTTAGTGGAAAACAGATAGCACTAAACACCAATATTTAACAGCAGAAAGATTTCCAAAATAATCTAGCACTGGACCTCAAGAAATTCTAAAGATAAAGTCAAACCAAAACCAAAGCTAACATGAAGAAGTCAATAGTAAACATTAGAGTGGAGTTAGATAAAATAGATAATAGTAAAAATTAGAAACAATAATGCCAAATTGATTTCTTTTTTTTTAATTTTATTTTTTTCTTATTAGTTACATTTTATTAACTCTGTATCCCAGCCGTGTCCCGATCCCTCA
>NW_026590365.1:934646-946216 GCF_907164565.1 Psammomys obesus
TTTTTTTTCTAGCCGATTTAATGTGTCTGGTTTTATGTTGAGGTCTTTGATCCACTTGGACTTCAGTTTTGTGCAGGGTGATAAGTATGGATCTATTTTCATTTTTTTTGCATGTAGACATCCAGTTGGACCAGCACCATTTGTTAAAGATGCTATCTTTTTTCCATTGTATGGTTTTGGCATCTTTGTCAAAAATCAGGTGTCTGTAAGTGTGTGGGTTTATTTCTGGGTCTTCTGTTCGGTTCCATTGATCCACCATTCTGTTTCTATGCCAGTACCATGCAGTTTTTATAACTGTTGCTCTATAGTACAGCTTGAGATCAGGGATGGAGATACCTCCAGAAGATCTTTTATTGTAGAGGATTGTTTTAGCAATTCTCGGTTTCCCGCTACAGAGGGCCTCTGAAAGCCAGAAGAAAACAGGAAACAACCTTGAAACCTGCCACAGAGGGCCTCTGAAAGCTTCTGCAGTATAGACTGTCAAAGCAGATGCTGAGCCTGATGGCCAACTGATGGGCAGAGTGAATGGAATTTTATGTAAGAAGTGGAAAATAGTAAGAGCTGGAGGGGACAGGAACTCCACAAGGAGAGCAACAGAACAAGATAATTTGAACACAGGGAACTTCCCAGAGACTCATACTCCAACCAAGAACTATTCGTGGAGATGACCTGGAACCCCTGCACAGGTGTAGCCCATGGCAGCTCAGTGTCCAAGTGGGTTACATAGTAATGGAAAGAGGGACTGCCTCTGACATAATCTGATTGGCCTGCTCGTTGATCACTTCCCCCTGAGGGGGGAGCAGCCTTACCAGGCCACAGTAGAGGACAATGCAGCCACTTTTGATGAGAACTGATAGACTAAGGTCAGAAAGAAGAGGAGAACCTCCCCTATCAGTGGACTTGGGGAGTGGCATGCATGCAGAAAGGGGAGGGAGGGTGGGATCGGCAGGGGAGGGGGGAGGGGCTTATGAGGGGATACAAAATGAATAAAGTGTAATTAATAAAAAAAATGAGGGATCTGGACGTGGCTAGGATACAGAGTTAATAAAATGTAACTGATAAGAAAAAATAAAATAAAAAAAACAAAAAAAACCTATTTACATTATTTCTACCTCTCCTGTTCTACTTCCTCTTAAATTAATAATGTCTTCTTTATTGTTGTTATGCGCACATACACATACATACGTACACACACAGACACATAAACCTACTCAGTCCATCTACTGTTACTTATATGTGTATGTATTCTGGGCTGGCCATGTGGTTAGCACATTCATTGGGGCTTGTCTGCGGAGAAAACGGCATCTACCTCTCTTAGAAGCTCCTGATTGCCTCTAACTCTTCATTTAGCTGTGGGGCCTTGTGAGAATTGCTTCATCTAAGCTGGCAAGTCAACTGGTGTTGTCATTACGCTGGTCTAGTTTATACAACCATATTGTTGAGATTTCCTGGTGTACCTTAACTCTCATATTCAGAGGACATTATATCACAGCAGATATCCCAATTCTCTGTCTCCTACTATCTTTCCACACCCCCTCTCCCACAAATTTTCTTGAGCCCTAGGTGTAGAGAATGTGTTGTAGATATATAAATTGAGGTTAGACACCCATGGTCTGTTGTTCTCTGCATTTTGACCTGTTTCAGATCTTTGTAATAGTCTCTGTCTATTGCAAAAAGAAACAATTTTTGATGAGGGGTAAGAGCTACATTTATCTGTGGAAATAAGGATAAGTATTTAAAAATATTTAGAAATTATATTGGTTTAATGTAAATGGCAGTAATGGGTTATACTCTACGGTCTAGGTGGCTATGTTTATAGTACCAGAAATGAATTACCTTTTATTGAGTAGGCCTTAAATCCAACTAGACAGCTGTTAGTTACCCCAAGATATAAGTGCCACCATTTCACTATTGGAAACATCATACTTGTCATTGGTGTGGTTTGTAGCCTTCACAGCTCGGTAAAACTATTGATTTCTTTTCTCCCTTGGCAGCTTGAGAGCTAGTTCTCACGAAGTAAGCTTCTAGATAAATTCCTCCAGGCCCTGAACACATCAAATCTTTTTATCGTGTGCATATTTGTATTGTGTAGAGTGGGGACATGCACTCCATTATGGAATTCAGAGGGTTAGAGGACAACCCTGTGGAGTCTGTTCTCTTTTACCTTTACTGGGTTCTCAGGATCAATCTCAGGTTTATCAGGCTTGTATAGCATGTGCCTCACAACTGAACCATATCACCAGATCAAATGCATTTTAAAAACCTCTTAATTTATTTACCAATGAAGCTGTGTTGAGTCTTTTGTTAAGTTAGAAAGTTCTAGTACTTTGTATTTCCCAATATACACACAACTACATATATGTACACACACACACACACACACACACACACACACACACACACACACATATATATATGAGATATTTTGTAAAAGATGGAACTCAGAATATAGGGAAATTTTTCAGTGCGTGTTATATAACAGGGGTGGGAAGATGGTACAATTATGAAAGAATTATTAGGAAATATTCTGGGTAGTTACTCTTTATCTTGCTTGTGATAGTAGTAAAAAAAATCTATATATGTGTTAAAACATGCAGATTTTAATTGTAAAGTGTGTCAACTGACCATTGGATTTGAGGTCTGTTTCATGGGAAGGAACTCATGTCTGATGGTGTAACTCTGATTAAAAGTCCATGACTGGGGATGTCATAGGCACCCAGGAAAATCTATTACTGTTCATTTGTTAAATGGTTGTGTAGTCAAACTACCGTCTAAAGCTTTATTTTTATACCTATAAATTAGTCCTGCTTTTGGCTGTGGCCAGAGAAAGTTCTTTTTGCAGTGCATGATGGTGAATGTATAGACTCATATCTGGCCAAATGGTGAAAGTAAGTTGAGTGTTCATCCTTAAAAGGGAAATCTATATAACCTCTTCCAAGGCCCAGGAGACATTGTGGAAGACATGGTGGGAAGTAGGTAAAAGTTGAAGGATGGAGAGGAGTGCTATGACCCACAGTTATTGGATAGGATACAGTTTTTCTAATCATGTACACAGTAGCTATCATTACTTACACAAGATGGCGCTCTTTAACATTCTATCATGCATGGCTGAAGGGCTTGTGAGGTTCCACTCCTTGTTGAGGAGCTAGCTACTAGCAGTTAATGGATGTTAAGGGATTGAGAGTAACTTTTGTCAGTGGTATAGCCACTAGCAAATAACCCATGCTCCAGTAAAAAAAAAAAAAAATTACCTATCCAAGCTATACGAACAACCCTAATTAACACACACACACACCACACACACACACACACACACACACACACACACACACACACACACAGAGGGATGTAGGAGTGGGTTATTTGGGAAGAAAAAGGTGAACAGCAGCAGGAGTAGGAGAAGGATAAGAGAAGGGATCATGAGAAAGGAAAAAGTTCTTTTTGTTTTAATTTGTGGTTTTCGTCATTTTTCTGGGTTTTAAAATGTTTACACGTTGCTTTTCTGGATAGGGATTGAGCATTTTAGCAAGAATCCTCCTTCTTGATTAGTTTCTTTAGGTGTACAGATTTTAGTAGGTTTATCCTATATTATATGTCTATATAAGTGAGTATACACCATGTGCATCTTTCTGCTTCTGGGATAGCTCATTCAGGATGATCTTTTCCAGATCCCACCATTTACCTGCAAATTTCATGCTTTCCTTGTTTTTTATTGTTGAGTAATATTCCATTGTGTAGATGTACCACAATTTCTGTATCCATTCCTCCACTGAGGGGCACGGACATCAGAAGAAAGAAAAGAGGGAACAAGTCAGGAGACTGCCACAGAGGACTTCTGAAAGGCTCTGCCCTGCAGACTATCAATGCAGATGCTGAGACTTATGGGCAATCTTTGGGCAGAGTGCAGGGAATCTTAGGAAAGAAGTGGAAAACAGTAAGATCTGGAGAGGACAGGAACTCCACAAGGAGAGCAACAGAACCAAAAAATCTGAGCACAGGGGTCTTTCCTGAGACTGATACTCCAACCAAGGACCATGCATGGAGATAACCTAAGACCCCTGCACAGATGTACCCCATGGTAGTTCAGTATCCAAGTGGGTTCATTGTAATAGGAACAGGGACTGTCTCTGACATGAACTGATTGGCCTGCTCTTTGATCACCTCCCCCTGGAGGGGGGAGCAGCGTTACCAAGCCACAGAAGAAGACAATGCAGCTACTCGTGATGAGATCTAATTGACTAAGATCAGAAGGAAGGAAAAGAAGACCTCCCCTACCAGTGGACTTGGGAAGGAGCATGCATGCAGAGGGATTGGGAAGGGAGGAGGGAGGGAACCACAAGGGGGATACAAAGTGAATGAAGTGTAATTAATAAAGAATTAAAAAAGATAAATGAACACCACCATAAAAATGTTTACACTTACTTTGTGGTGTGTATGTGCCTATGTATGTCTGTGTGTGTGTGTCTGTGTGCATGTGTGTGTGTGTGTGTGTGTGTGTGTGTGTGTGTGTGTGTATGTGTCTGACAGTGCATGTATGAGTGTGTGGACAACAAAGGACAACCTATAAGAGTATGTTTCCTCCTTCCAACATGAGTCCCAGATTGTCCGGCTTGGCAGTAAGACCTTTCCCTATGGAGGCATCTCATGAACTTTTATTTTATCTTTGAGGTTCTCATGAAGCCCAGACTAGCCACAAACTTGTTATTTTCCTGCCTTCATCTTCCAAGTATTGGGATTATGGACATGAACCACCATATTTGACTGTAAGAAGAGATTTTAAGGGAGAGATGGGGAAAGAGAAAGAGAAGGTAAATAGAACATATGTGGCTTAAAAGCAGGAGTGTGGGAGGGTTATTAAGAAAGAAATAGAACCAGCCAAAAGGAAGTAGTAGAATTGTGAAAGCACTGGGGGAGGGATGTGGATAAGAACAAGTATGTGTGAAAATGCCATAATGAACTTTCATAGTGTATGCTAACCTAGAATTTTAGTTTTAAAAGAGCCAGTAAGATGGCTCAGTGGGTAAAAACCCTTGCCCTGAAAATCTGACACACCTCATTTTGATTCTTAGAACCCACATAAATGTGGAAGGAAAGAGCTGACTCCAAGAACTTGACTATGGCCTCCACATGTATGCCATGGTATGAGTGTGCCTACAGAAACCATACACACAACGTACACTAGTAATAGTAAATAAGGTAAAATATATTAGTAATTGTCAACGAACAAAATGTTTTAATAAAAATTAATAAACTAAAAAGAAAAATATTTTCTCTTTATTTAAAAGTTAAAGCATGAACTTATTGAATTAAATGCTGAGACTCACAGCTAAGCATCAGGCAGAGCTTGGGTAGTCCTGTGAAAGAGTGAGAAGGAAGGATAGAGGGGACGAGAACTCCACAAGAAGAACAATATTGTCAACTAACCTAGGCCCATGGGGGCTTACAGAGATGGAAGTACCAACCAAAGAGCATACATTGACTACACCTAGGCCCCCTACACATATGTAACTAAATAGGCAGTTTGATCTCCATTTAGGTGCCCTAGCAAATTGAGAGGGTGCTGCCTATGACATGGACTCTGCTGACTGCTTTTGATCACTTTGCCCTAGCAGGGCTGCCTTGCCTGTCGTAAGTGGATGAGGAGGACATCAGTCCTGATGGGACTTGATGTGCTGGGGTGAGTTGGGGAGGACTCCCAGTTTCTGAGGATAAGAGAAGGGGGGATAAGGTGAAGAGGGTGAGAGGGAAGGACTGGGAGGAGATGAGAGAGGATACTAAAATCAGGATGTAAAATAAATATATGAATTTAAAATAAGCTTAAAAATAATAAATATTTTAAAAATGAAAGAAAAATTAAAAAAATACAAGTAAAAGCATGTCCTTGCCACCTGGATTTTATTATAGATCCAAGCTGCAAATGGTTAAAATGTTTACCCATGAGTGACTGATTATACAAAGTGTACTGCATCTGTATATTGATGTGTCACTCATGAAAAACAAAAGAAAGATTATGTTGAGTGAAATCATTCAAACAAGGGAAAAAAAACAGACTGATTATCAATTTGAGTGTCATAGTTCATGTTTTCAATCTCAGTTGTTTAGAGGCTGAAGCAGAAAAATCTCCCTTTCAAAGCCAGGGCTACATAACAAGACTATATCTTGTTTTTTTTTTTTGTAAAACATTATTTATTGGCCAAAAGAAGAAATACATATGCTGAAGAAATGGAAAAAGAAGGACCTAGGTATCGACCTAAGGACTCTACATCCTGACACAGAGATGCTTGCACACCCATGTTTATTCCTGCTCTGTTCACAATAGCCAAGGTTGAAAACCAGTCTAGATATGTACCAAAAGAAGAGAAGATATAGGAAATTTACTACACATACAATGGAAGTTTACTCAGCCATAAAGAAAAATGAAATAATAGTTTCAATAAAATGGTTGGAACTGGGGATCATTAAGTTAAACAAAGTAAGACAAAGAAAAATAAAAGTTTTGGTTTATTTGTCATATGCAAAACCTAAATTTAAATATATGTACACATATATGTGAATGAAAGAAAAGGAATTATGAGAAGGGAGATGTCTAAGGCAAGAGGTAAGTGTGCAACAAAAGAGGACAATATGTGGCATGAAAGGGCGAAGAAGTATTTCAGAAGGAGGAAGGAGAAGGCAAGAGGGAGGAGACGGATGGGATATGGAGCAGAGGAGTACATGCAACAACAATTAGTGACAAAAGAGGCTACAGGTATGAAGAAGAACAGGGAGAGACATATGGGAGAATGTGCAGAGAAGTAAGGGAAGAGAGAAATGTTATAACTATATATAATCTCAAAAACTAAAATAAAATGCATGCTCCTCCCCACGTCCACTGATAGGGGAGGTCCTCCTCTCCTTCCTTCTGATCTCAGTCTATCAGATTACATCAGGAATGGCTGCATTGTCTTCTTCTGTGGCCTGGTAAGGCTGCTCCCCCTCAGGGGGAGGTGATCAAAGAGCAGGCCAATCAGTTTGTGTCAGAGGCAGTCCCTCTTCCCATCACTATGTAAGCCACTTGGACACTAAACTGCCATGGGCTACATCTGTGCAGGGGTTCTAGGTTATCTCCATGAATAGTCCACGGGAGGTAGGGTGGGATCGGGAGGGGAGGAGGGAGGGGCTTATAGGGAGATACAAAATGAATAAAATGTAATTAATAATAATAATAATAATAATAATAATAATAATAAAGTTCAAAAAAATTAAAATAAAAATTAAAAGAACCTGGGCGTGGTGACACAAGCCTGTAATCCCAGCATTCAGTGAGGCAGAGGCAGGAGGATCTCTGTGAGTTTGAGGCCAGCCTGGTCTACAAAGTGAGTCCAGGACAGCCAGGGCTACACAGAGAATCCTGTCTTGAAGAAAACAAAGACAAATTAAAACAAAAAATATTAAAAGAAAAAAGAACAAAACATAATGGCATATATTCATGAAGGTGTGCCAATGAAACTATGAACCTCATTGCTTCTTATGTTAATTCAAAATAATGTAAAAAAAATTTAAAAGCTAGAAAAGCACTTACTATTTAAATTTACTTACATAAGTGGCAAGAAATAAAATGTAATTTACTGTGACAGAAAGCTGATAAATGTGCCTAAGATGGAGAAAAGGTGGAGAAATGCAACAAAGGCAACAATTATAAAAGGTCATAAAGAAATTTGGTGATAAATAATACAATGATTGTTTTGGATCTCAGCCAGTGGGATCTGGTTCAGTGGGTTGGGTGAAGAGGCTTGCCTCAAAACCTGAAAACCAGAATTCATTCCCCATGTCCCAAATAGTGGAGGGGAAAAAAAAAAAACACTCCTGAGGGTTGCTCTTCGGCCTTTACTAGCATGCTGTGGCATGTGTGCACATTCCCCCTAAATAAATGTAATAAAAGTATTCTAAAAGAATATAATGATTATCCTAATTCTAGTAACAGTTACACACATATACTTAAATATATCAAAGTGAACAACTTCAGTATGTATACTTTATTTTATGCTAATAACACATAAAAATAACAATAAGATGTGCTAGTTTACCCATCAGATAGCTAATGTATTGTACACCTAACAATGCTTAGGAAAGACACAGATATGAAAAAGATACACTCCATTCAGTGCTGGTGATGCTTACTAAGAAGGGGCACAACTATTCATGGATATGGGGCTGGATGTTTGCACCATGATATACATGCACAAAACCACACAACCCACTAATTATATGACTAGAAATACAAATAAGTAGACAAGTGCACAATTGTATATGGAATTTTGTTTTTAAGAGTGAGCAATGTTTAAGCAGTAGGGTTACAGTGTGATAATTGTGGTGTGACTGTCCAGTGTATATAGTAATATACACTAAAATATACACTCTGTGTGTCTCAAGATCCTGTTGTCACACTGATAAAAGAACTAGAATTTGGCCCATAGAGAGAATAGATTCTAATCACTGAAATCCCTTTGAGTGTGTTCATTTTGGCTTTCAGCTCCTCAAACATATATTTTTACGAAACTCGTCCCCCTTTATATTGTATAATTCCCACTATACATTAAGGTTTCAGCCCAATGTTAACTTATTTATTCAGATATACCTTACTGATTACACTAAATTAATCTGATATTTCCTACTTCATGCCTGAATGCCTCATCCGTAGTTCTGCTAATCAGAGCCAGCATCTTCTACACTAAGGTGTGTGTGTGTGTGTGTGTGTGTGTGTGTGTGTGTGTGCGCGCGCGCTAAGCTTTTAAAAGTCTCTATTTTTACTAACAGACCATGAACTGATTCTCAAAACTTCAATGAGTTCTGATCAATGCCTAAGGCATAATAGATATTATATAACGACGACTCTTACATAAATAAAATATGTGACTTAGAACTATTGTTGTCTCTAATATTTAATTCGGGATTACTTTGCAATAATGAATTTAATCGCTTCCAAAGAGAATTGCCTCACAAGCGTAGCCTCCATGATTTCATAGATAACAGTGGTTCAGCAATGTCCCAAGGATTAAAATCTCATATATGGTAGAATCTGAAATTGAGCTTAAGAAATTTCCTTTTGCTGCATATGCTGTTCAAACCTGTATATGACTGCCTTCCTCTAAATAACCAGGAAGCATTATGGGGATCAGTTTTTGTGACTTAGCACAAATAGCCTAGAACCAAAACCCATTTTGCCATTTACTCCTTTGAAAAAACTAAATGGGAAATGAGGTCTTAGGTTGTACATTACGTATCTACTCTAGCTATGGTGCTGTGCAGCGCTGCACTGATCCTGTGGAGTGAAACAATGGTTCATTTCTGTAAAGACAATGACAGGGAAATGGCAGCCTCTTTCAATCCACTGGTGTGGCAGAAGGGACTGTTGCATTAAACATGCCTCAACTTGGTTTACCAAGTAGAAAGTATTAGTGCTCTTTGCCTATTAAAAATCATCAGTAAGAAAGTGAACTTTGGGAATCACATTTGAATATATACTGTCATAATGAAAACAAAAATACCATATATATCATCACAAAATGATGACTAAATAAATATATAATAAATAAAACCATAAGTTAAGTCTTAAGTTAAGAAGACCTTCTCTCTTAAGGCTCAGGGAACAAGACTGAAGAGGGAGCAGAAAGACTGTAAGAGCCAGAGGACATGGGTGTGACTCTAGCTGAGACTCCTAACATAGGGGGACATGAAGAGTGAAGTGATCACCTCTGAGTTAGGTAGGACTAGTGGAAGGAGGGGAACAACAACCCACAAACAAAACCTGTGACCTCAAAATTATCCTGCCTACAAGAATTGCAGGGATAACAAAGGAACAAGATTGAGGGAGAGTCCAACCAATAATTGGCACAACCTGAGACCCACCCCACAGTAGAGAGCCAGCCCCTGACACTAATAATGATACCCTGCGATGCTAACTTGACTGTAGTCTGGGAGGATCCAGCTAGTAGCAGATATGGACAGATGCTGGGACTTGCAGCTGAGCATGTGGCAGAGATCTGGGGTCTTGTGGAAGTGCTGAGGGAAAGATGGAAGGACCTGGAGGGGACAGGAACCTCACAAGAAGAACAACAGAGACAACTAACCCAGTCCGATGAGACATCAACTTTCAGAGACTTGATACATCAACTAATGAGCATGCATAATCTGTACCTAGGCCCCCTGCACACATGTATCCAACAGGCTTATTGGTCTTCATATGTGTCGCCTGATGTGACTTGATATCAGGGGAGGGGGTGCATATTTCTGGGGGGAAGGGAGAGGGGAAAGAGGAAGATGGAAGGGGAAAGGGGGGACTTGGAGGAGAGGAGGGAGGTGGCACCCTTGGAATGTAAAATAAATTAAAAAAGAAAAGAAAAATAAATTTAAAAAAAAGTGCCAGAGGAAAAGGGAGTTTGCTGTAAGATTGTGTTTCCTAGTATATCATAAGCCACCTTCAAAAATCTCACCAACATGACGGCCTAAACTCTGAACAAGGATGACACCAATGAACATGGCAAACTGGACTGGGAAAAGTACAGCCTCAGCATTACACAGGGAAATAAGCAACTGAGGAAAGCTGGGAGAAAAATAGTTTTTTTTCCTAGAGACAAGCACACCAACTGGATGTGCAATACCAAATGGTCAGCTCTGAAAAAATACATAAAAGTAACATTACACAGACTGGACAGGTTATAGTTAGGCATATATACATATATTCATACAATAACAAAAAGTGGGAAAAAAAAAGAAAAGGCCTGAATTGGGAAGACAGTAGAGAATGGGATATGGGACAGTTTGGAGGGAGGAAAAGGAAGGGAGACTAATCTCAAACATAAAAAAAAGAAAAAAATTAAAAAAAAACAGCAATGTAAAGTGTTATTGTCCACAGAGACTGACCACAAGCTGGACAGACAAGGCCAGAGAGACCAGCCTTTTCTATTTAGAACAAGTCAGAGAACTGGGATATTCAATAAACTCATCAAGGGCTTGGAACCGATACAAACTGGTCCAAAACTCGTGTTCCCAGCACTCACTCAAAGACCATTCCTCTCCAGCAGGCATCTCCTTTCTACACACACACACACAAACAAACACACACAGGTGTCTGGCCCTCACTCTGTGAAGTTCTGCTGGCAACGCTGTCGCCAGTAACACACCCTGCCCCACCACAGAGTTCATTGACTAGACAAAGCCATATCCTAGTCCAAAAAGCTGGGAGATGTGACAGTCTAGGAGCCCCATGGGGTCAGTTCCCCAGTAGGATTATAAACTGAGACACTGTCAGGCATACATTTCATTCCTTCTAACCAAACAAGTACAAAATATCCACTTGGCTTTTAAGAAATGAGAGCACATATGAGAGGCAAGAGCAATGGCTCAGCAGTAAAGAGCACTTGCTGCTCTTCCAGAGGAATCAAGTCAGGTTGCCAGCACCTACATCCAGCAGATGGCAACCGCCTAGACTCAGTTCCAGGGGGTCCCACACCCTCTGTCAGCCCCTCCTGTACAGCACATGTGACACACACACACACACACACACACACACACACACACACACACACACA
>NW_026590365.1:946226-950188 GCF_907164565.1 Psammomys obesus
CACACACACACACACACACACACACACACACACACACACACACACACCAAAACCAAACAATTTTTTTAAAAAAGCCTAGGATGGTGGGACTCGGCTGTAATCCCAGCACTCAGGGAGGCAGAGGCAGGCAGATTGCTGTGAGTTTGAGGCCGGCTTGGTCTACAGAGTGAGTCCAGGACAGCCTACCCAGGCTACACAGAGAAACCCTGTTCCCAAAACCCCATAAAAGAGAAGAAAAGAAAGAACACATGCAAACTCTTTCCAGCACATTCTCCTTCAACGTGCATTTATTAAATGCCACTCCCACCTGCTGCTGCTTGAAAAACACTTAGAGGCAAAGTCTATGCGTACTATGCAGTAAATGCTTTCCATTGAACCCACAGGACTTTCTGAAGCCAGAACTTGAGTTACATCCACTTTAAAGCGGGGAAAGCCAGGCTCAAGGAAGTGAAGGCTCTGAGCAGGTTCACGCTTCACATGACACAAGAACAGTAGCCTGACTAGTGGGGCCTCCCTTGGGGGAGTGAGAACGGACACATTACTCTTTGGGGCAGGCCAAAATAAACTTCAGCGAGAAAGATGCCTGGGAGCAAGCAGGTGGAACTTGGACAGTGGAGAATGGAGGGAAGGCATCTCAGGCAGAGGAATCTGAGCAAAAAAGGAGTGGACAAAGTTCAGAGTGCGCACCAAAGGAAAACAAGGCAAGGCAGGTATGCTGGCTCGCTGGCCTAGAAACCTGGGCTCCAGCTGCACCACACCATCTCTCTGCTCCCCACTCCCACCCATTGTCTGAAGCCTGCCAGTGGTCTCCCTTCAAATGCCTTTCTGTCTTTCAGTCCCCATGGCAACAGCCTTAAAGCTCACTTTCATCCAGCTGCTTCTTATTCTAATTGCTTCCTCTGTGGCCTGCCAGGAAGTACTCTGCCCTCCGTGAGGCTGCGCAAATCTAAGTCAGATCTTCTCACTGCCCCTCTGAATTGACCAGGCGAACGCATAGCACTGTACAGACTCTGCGCCTCTTGCGCACTGCTAGCTGACTTTGCACTCCCATCTCCTCCCCCCAAACCCACTGCTTTGGTCATTACGTCTGTTCTTCCGGTCCCTGATGGACCCACGAATTAATTAGACACAGATAAATGCCTTCTGAAAGCCAGGTGGGAGAATGAATGTGTTGTGTAGCCAAGGCAGCCAAGGAGGGCTGGGGTCAGTTGACCTCTTGCAAGACTATGCTCCACTGGCCCCTCCCCTCCCCCTCAAACAGCCTAATCGGGTAAGAATGGAAAGGAATACTGCTTGCGGAAACCTATGAACCAATAGGATAACGTGTGCACCGGCCTAAGGAAAACCGATATTCTTTCCTCCTGCGTCCAGGACAAATCCTCTAGAACCCCTTAGGTATCTCAACTACCCTTGTGGGACAAAAAATGCACCCTGCTAGTTTTCCTTTCGCCCAGCGGAAGTTCCTGTGCGGGAGCATCCCACTTCCTCTTGGGTGTTCTGAGTGTGCATGGTAGGACGGGCGGGGTCAATGCTGCTCCGGTTTCTCGCGCGCTTGGCGCTGCAGCGAGTGTGTTCGGCAAAGGCTTGCGCAAGTCAGCTTGCCTGGGAAAGAGGGCTTTGTGGCAGAAAGTGACTGGTTCCTTGCTACAAAGGCTCCGCTGGCGTTTGCGGTTTGGCGGCTGTCCCTGGGTAAGATACCCACTTTACTCCGACGCTGCAGACAGCCTTCTCCAGAAGTGCTGCGGGCTTTCAGTGCTTTGCAGGAGCCATGCCTCGGGGACGAAAGAGTCGGCGCCGCAGGAACGCAAAGGCAGCAGAAGAGAATCGCAACAATCGCAGGATCCAGGTCTCAGAGGCCTCTGAGACACCGATGGCGGCTTCTGTGTTCCCCAGCACACCGGAAGAACACCTGAGCGGCCCAGAGGAAGACACAAGCACTCCAGAGAAGGCCTCCACTACCCCTGAAGAAGCCTCGAGCACTGCACTAGTGCAAAAGCCTGTTACCCGGAGCAGTTTTCAGGGCACCAAGAAAAGTCTCCTAATGTCCATATTAGCCCTCATCTTCATCATGGGCAACAGCGCCAAGGAGGCCCTGGTGTGGAAAGTGCTGGGGAAGTTAGGGATGCAGCCTGGGAGGCAGCACAGCATCTTTGGAGATCCCAAGAAGGTCGTTACAGAGGAGTTTGTGCGCAGAGGGTATCTGATTTATAAGCCAGTGCCCCGCAGCAGTCCAGTGGAGTATGAGTTCTTCTGGGGCCCTCGAGCACACGTGGAATCCAGCAAGCTGAAAGTCATGCATTTTGTGGCAAGAGTTCGGAACCGATGCTCCAAAGACTGGCCATGTAACTATGACTGGGATTCAGATGATGATGCAGAGGTTGAGGCTATTCTCAATTCAGGTGCTAGGGGTTATTCCACTGCATAGAGAGATCCCAGGCAGACCCTTAGGAGTGGAAAAGAGAATCCAAAGTACTTCATGGAGTAAATAGGCAGGGTCCTGAATTAAAAATGATGTATGTGGAGGGTGGGGAGGGCACAGTATTTGGTATTTGTGATCAGTGCTAATTGCTATATTGCAATATAGTGTTTGCTTTAGATATTATTATCTTGTATTCATTTTTTAACACTGTTGGTTAAGAATCATAACATGTTTAAATATATAATTGAGAACGTGTTTATGTTATTTTTTTCTGTCATTGACACTTGGTACAACAGCAGTGTTAACCTTATTAAATGAAGACCTGTCATGTTGTGTGATGTACAGAAATTGTACCACTGAAAGAGTCTGTTCTTTGAAAGTTTGGAATAACCAGTACAGTGGTGAATGGAGGAAAATAACAGATTTGTTCTGTCTTCCCCTTGTGTCTGGTGTCTTGTAAAGAAATACATCTGTGAATATGCTCACTGTGCAAATAGCATAAATAAAAGCATAGTGAATGGTATGTTGTGTTCATTTATTGTCCACCTGTTAAGTGAGATACAAATTTAGATTCTAGGGACAGTCTTTAACAGAGAGCACCTAGTTTCAAAGAAATTTCTAGACTGTGTGGGAAGGTGAAAATGGAATAAGTGTTGTAGAGAATGAACATGGAAAAAGGAGAAAGAAGAGAAGCTGATGACATCATCTGGGGAACAGAAAAGGAAAAGGAGGGTATTATAGGATGTTATAATTCAAGGAACACTTGGAGAATGTAGAGGAGAATAGGTAGGACTGCCACATATTATTATTATTGGGTATGTCATTGAGTATTTAATAAACCTTAAGAAAAGAGCCATTGGCAAAGACTTGAAACATTCTAGATTAAAAAAATGGAAAATACACTGGAGTTATCTAGGGAGAAGGATGGTGGAAGACAATAGATTGCTGTGGGGTGGAAGAAAATGAAAAGGAGAAGACAGAAACCTTGAGGTGATGTCAGTCTGCATTCTCAAGCAGACTGCTTGAGGTAGGGAAGTAAACTTGGAGTAAAGGGGAGTCAAGGAAGGCAACGGGACTACTTAGGAAATAAAAAATACCAATGAACTATTTAAGTGTGTTAAGGGGGAAGTAGAGAGCAAGAAAAGATTAAGGAGAGGAGGGAAAGAGAGCAAGTGCTTCACAGGATGGTTGATATCCTTTATAATAAGGCAGTGATAATAATGTCATCATCAATCATGGTGACTCTGGGACAATGGGGAGAAAGGCTCTGAAACATTGGGGTTTCTGATGTTGGAGGACCCTGAAAGAGGATCCAACATACAACTTCATCTCAAGGAGATATACACATTTCTCAGGCACTGGAGATTCTTCCATTGCACATTGTGTGTTTTTGAGAGAGAGAGAGAGAGAGAGAGAGAGAGAGAGAGAGAGAGTCTGTCTCCATGACTTTGTGTCTGTGTGATTGTGTATGTGTCAGTCTCTGTGTGTGTGGGTGCGTGTGTTCAGAGGCAAGGTAATCTTGGCATCTCACTTTCCCCTTGAG
>NW_026590365.1:1000188-1000276 GCF_907164565.1 Psammomys obesus
CTCAAGGGGAAAGTGAGATGCCAAGATTACCTTGCCTCTGAACACACACACACACACACACACACACACACACACACACACACACACA
>NW_026590365.1:1000286-1015556 GCF_907164565.1 Psammomys obesus
ACACACACACACACACACACACACACACACACACACACACACACACACAGAGAGAGAGAGAGAGAGAGAGAGAGAGAGAGAGAGAGAGAGACTGACACATACACAATCACACAGACACAATGTCATGGAGACAGAGAGACAGACACAAACACACACATACACACTTTCTCATAAACACACAATGTGCAATGGAAGAATCTCCAGTGCCTGAGAAATGTGTATATCTCCTTGAGATGAAGTTGTATGTTGGATCCTCTTTCAGGGTCCTCCAACATCAGAAACCCCAATGTTTCAGAGCCTTTCTCCCCATTGTCCCAGAGTCACCATGATTGATGATGACATTATTATCACTGCCTTATTATAAAGGATATCAACCATCCTGTGAAGCACTTGCTCTCTTTCCCTCCTCTCCTTAATCCTTTCTTGCTCTCTTCTTCCCCCTTAACACACTTAAATAGTTCATTGGAGTTTTTTATTTCCTAAGTAGTCCCGTTGCCTTCCTTGACTCCAAGTTAACTTCCGTATCTCAAGCAGTCTGCTTGAGAACGCAGACTGACATCACCTCAAGGTTTCTGTCTTCTCCTTTTCATTTTCTCTTACCCCACAGCAATCTAATCTTCCTTGCAATCTTAAGGATACTATGACAAACTAGTAGCCAGTTCAGAAGTGACAAGTGATATAATTTCGTATCCAAGCTGAGCATTTTTTAAAATTTCACTTTATTTTATTAATTACACTTCATTCACTTTGTATCCCCCCATAAACCCCTCCCTCCTCCCAGCCGGTCCCACCCTCCTCCCCCTCTCTTCATGCATGCCCCTCCCCAAGTCCACTGATAGGGGAGGTCCTCCTCTCCTTCCTTCTGATCTTAGTCTATCAGATCACATCTGGACTGGCTGCATTGTCATCTTCTGTGGCCTGGTAAGGTTGCTCTCCCCTCAGGGGGAGGTGATCAAAGAGCAGGCCATTCAGATTATGTCAGAGGCAGTCCCTCTTCCCATTACTATGTAACCCACTTGGACACTAAACTGCCATGGACTACATCTGTGCAGGGGTTCTAGGTTTAAAACTTCATTTGCAACTTCTCTATAATCAGTATCAATCTGAACAACAACCTGACAAATCTCTTCTATTTTAATATCCATAAACATTTTTTTTTTTTGCCATCAGCCTGGATTTGCTGCTTGAAGTACAGCCAAAGCAGCTTCACATACTATTCCTCTGGGAAAGCAGGAGTAATAGTCTCACACCTGGACATCTATGAGAGTGTCCCTGGTCGGGATTTCATAGAAGGCATATCGAGAAACTACTCTTAGGCCCTTGATCTGTGTCTCAACAGAGAATAGGTGAGTCCGCAGGAGCTAAATACAAGCACTGTCAGCTCTGGGCACAACACAGACACCAGCTTTTCCAGACCCTCTCGGAAGCAGCAACAACATCCTGATAGAGTTTGATTCAGCTACCCACAACCCAGAGAACATCATCAAGAGCACTCCACATATCTTTAAGCCCTCTATTTACTCTACCACTAACCAAAACTCCCACGTACTTGTTGTTTTGCCTCCATTATTCCCATTTCTATGTAAGACTTTTTACTTTACTTCCTATCTAACCTAATAATTATCATATGAATGTCTTACCATGATTGCTTACCTTCTTTTCTTTTCTTTTCTTTTCCTTTACATTCACTGGGGTCCCTTTTCTCCCTAATCAAACTGGTAACTAATAAGTATCTGTTTTGTAGCAAACGGAAACTCTGTTATTAAAGATTTATGCACCCTCCTTGGATCCACGTTGTTTCTTGTTTTGTCTTTGAGTCTGTGCCTTGTAGTATGTTTATCTTATATTAAGGATAAAATCTGCTTATAAGTGAGTAAATACCATGTGTGTTTTTCTGGATCTGGGTTACCTCACTCAGGATGATCTTTCTAGTTTCATCTATTTACCTGCTAATTTCACAGTTTCCTTTTTTTAGTTTTTTTCTTTATTAATTAAACTTTATTCACTTTGTATCCCCCCTGTGGTTCCCTCCTTCCTCCTGTCCCAATCCCTTCCTCCCTCCTCTACACTGATAGGAAAGGTCTTGCTTTCCTTCCTTCTGATCCTGGTCAATTAGGTCTCATCAGGAGTGGCTGCATTGTCTTCTTCTGTGGCATGATAATGCTGCTCCCCCCTTAGGGGGAGGTAATTAAAAAGCAGGCCAATCAGTTCATGTCAGAGGCAGTCCCTGTTCCTATTACAATGGAACCCACTTGGATACTGAACTGCCATGGGCTACATCTGTGCAGGGGTTCTAGGTTATCTCCATGAATGGTACTTGGTTGGAGTATGAGTCTCAGGAAAGACCAATGTGCTCAGATTTTTCAGTTCTGTTGCTCTCCTTGTGGAGTTCCTGTCCTCTCGAGATCTTATTATTTCCCACTTCTTTCATAAGATTCCATGTATTCTGCCCAACAGTTGGCCATAAGTCTCAGCATCTGCTTTGATAGTCTGCAGGGCATTGCCTTTCAGAGGCCCTCTGTGGAAGCTCTTTACTTGTTTCCTGTTTTCTTCTTCTTCTGATGCCCATCCTCTTTGCCTTTCAGGATGGGGATTGAGCATTATAGCTAGAGTCCTCCCTCTTGATTAGTTTCTTTAGGTGTACAGATTTTAGTAGGTTTATCCTATATTATATGTCTATATGAGTGAGTATATACTGTGTGTGTCCTTCTGCTTCTAGGATAGCTCACTCAGGATGATCTTTTCCAGTTCCCACCATTTACTACAAATTTCACTCTTTCCTTGGTTTTTATTGCTGAGTAATATTCCATTGTGTAGATGAACCACAATTTCTGTATCTATTCCTCCACTGAGGGGCATCTGGGCTTTTTTGAGGTTCTGGCTATTACAAATAAAGCTTGTATAAACATAGTTGAGCTAAGGCTGGTACTTCAGCCTCTTTTGGGGATATGCCTAGGAGTGGTATATAGCTGGATCTTGAGGAAGCGCTATTCCTAGTTGTCTGTAGAAGCACCAGATTGCTTTCCAGAGCGGTTGTGCAAGTTTACATTCCCACCAGCAGTGGAGGAGGGTTCCCCTTTCTCCATAACCTCTCCAGCATGTGTTGTTGCTTGAGTTTTTTATCTTAACCATTCTGATGGGTATAACGTGAAATCTTGGGGTCCTTTTGATTTGCATTTCCCTTATGACTAAGGACGTTAAATATTTCTTCAAGTGTTTCTCTGCCATTCGATATTCCTCTATTGAGAATTTTCTGTTTAGCTCTGTACGCCATTTTTTAATTGGATTATTTGATTTATTGCTGTTTAACTTCTTGAGTTCTTTATATATACTGGATATTAGTCCTCTGTCAGATATAAGGTTGGTGAAGATCCTTTCCCAATCTGTAGGCAGTCGTTTTGTTCTGAGGACAGTGTCATTTGCTTTACAGAAGCTTTTCAGTTCCATGAGGTCCCATTTATTGATTGTTGCTCTTAGAGCCTATGCTGTTGGTGTTCTGTTCAGGAAGTTGTCTCCTGTGCCAATGAGTTCAAAGGTATTCCCCACATTTTCTTCTAAGCGCTTTAGTGTGTCTGGTTTTATGTTGAGGTCTTTGATCCACTTTGACTTTAGTTTTGTGCAGGGTAATATGTATGGATCTATTTGCATTTTTCTACATGTAAACATCCAGTTGGACCAGCACCGTTTGTTGAAGATGCCGTCTTTTTTCCACAATCAGGTGTCCATAAGTATGTGGATTTATGTCAGGGTCTTCTATTTGATTCCATTGATCCACGAGTTTGTTTCTATGCCAGTACCATTCAGTTTTTCGTATTGTTGCTCTATAGTACAGCTTGGGATCAGGGATGGAGATACCTCCTGAAGATCTTTTACTGTAGATCGTTTACAATTGTTTTAAAAATTCTGGGTTTCTTGTTGTTCCATATGAAGGTGAGAATTTTTCTTTCAAGATCTGTAAAGAATTGTGTTGGTAATTTGATGGGAATTGCATTGAATTTGTAGATTGCTTTTGGAAGATGGACATTTTTACTATATTAATCCTGCCAAGCCATGAGCATGGGAGATCTTTCCATCTTCTGATATCTTCTTCGAATTCTTTCTTCAGAGACTGGAAAATTTTTTTCACACAAGACTTTGACTTGCTTGGTTAGGTTCACACCAAGGTACTTTATGTCCTTTGTGGCTATTGTGAAGGGTGTTGTTTCCCTAATTTCTTTCTCAGCCCTTTTGTCTTTTGTAAACAGGAGGGCTACTGATTTTTTTGAGTTAATTTTATATCCAGCCACTTTGCTGAAGGTGTTAATCAGCTGTGGAATTTCCCTAGTAGAATTTTTGGAGTCACTTGGGTATACTATCATATCCTCTGCAAATAGTGATATTTTGACTTCTTCCTTTCCAATTTGTATCCCCTTGATCTCCTTCAATTTTCTTATTGCTCTAGCAAGGACTTCAAGAACAATGTTGAGATATGGAGAGAGTAGGTAGCCTGTCCTTGTCCCTGATTTCAGTGGGATTGATTTAAGTTTCTCTCCATTGAATTTGATATTGACTATAGGCTTGCTGTATATTGCCTTTACTATGTTCAGGTATTTGCCTTGTATCCATGATCTCTCCAAGACTTTAAACATGACTGGATGTTGGATTTTGTCAAATGGCTTTTCCACATCTAAGGAGATGATCATGTGGTTTTTTTCTTTCAGTTTGTTTATATGGTGGATCACATTGATGGATTTCCGTATACTGAACCACCCCTGCATGCCTGGGATGAAGTCTACTTGGTCGTAATGGATGATATCTTTGATGTGTTTTATATTCAGTTTGCAAGTATTTTGTTGAGTATTTTCGTATCAATGTTCATGAGGGATATTGGCCTGAAATTCTCTTTCTTTGTTGGGTCATTGTGGGGTTTAGTTACCAAAGTGACTGTGGCTTCATAGAATGATTTTGGTAATATTCCTTCTGTTTCTATTTTGTGGAATAGATTGAAGAGTATTGGTGTTTGCATTTCTTTGGAGGTCTCGTAGAAATCTGTGCTGAAACCATCTGGCCCTGGGCTTTTTTTTGCATGGTAGACTTTTGATGACAGCTTATACTTCCTTAGGGGATATATGACTATTTAATTAATTTACCCTGTCTTGATTCAGCTTTGGCATGTGGAATCGGTCAAGAAAAATGTCGATTTCATTTAGATTTTCAAATTTTGTGGCATATAAGCTTTTAAAGTAAGTCCTAATTGTTGTTTGGATTTCATCAGTGTCTGTGGTTATATCCTCTTTTTCATTTTTGATTTTGTTGATTTGGATAGTGTCTCTCTGCCTTTTAGTTAATTTGGCTAAGAGTTGTCTATCTTGTTGATTTTCTCAAAGAACCAGCTCTTGGTTTCATTGATTCTTTGAATTGTTTTATTTGTTTCTCATTGATTGATTTCAGCCCCGAGTTTGGTTATTTCCAGGCATCTACTCCTCTTTGGTGTGTCTGCTTTTTTTTTTCTAAGGCTTTTAAGTGAGCCATTAAGTTGCTTGCATGAGATGTTTAGAATTTCTTCTTGAAGGCACTTAGGACTATGAACTTTCCTCTTAGCACTGCTTTCATTGTGTCCCACAGGTTTGGGTATGTTGTGCCTTCATTTTCATTGAATTCTAGGAAGTCTTTAATTTCTTTCTTTATTTCTTCTCTGACCCAACTGTCATTTAGTAGCAAGTTTTTCAGTATCCATGTCTGTGTAAGCCTTTTGTTATTTTTGTCATTGAGGTCCAGCTTTAGTCCATGGTGATCAGCTAGGATACAAGGGATTATTTCAATCTTCTTGTATCTGTTGAGGCTCACTTTGTGACCAACTATATGGTTTATTTTGGAGAAGGTTCCATGAAGTGCTGAGAAAAAGGTAAATTCTTTTCTGTTTGGGTGAAAGGTTCTGTAGATGTCTGTGAGGTCCATTTGATTCATGACCTCTGTTAGAGTTATTGTTTCTTTGTTTCATTTCTGTTTTGTTGACCGGTCTTATGTTGAGAGTGGGGTGTTGAAGTCTCTCACTCTTAATGTGTTGGGGTCTATGTGCAGTTTAAGTTTTATTAAAGTTTCTTTTCTTATGTGGGTGCCCTTGCATTTGTGGCATAGATGTTCAGGATTGTGATATCTTCCTGGTGGATTTTTCCCTTGATGAGTATGAAGTGTCCTTCTCTATCTTTTTTGGTCAATTTTGGTTGAAAATCTATTTTATTAGATATTAGAATGGCTACTTACTCCTTCTTGCTTCTTGGTTCCATTTGCATGGAAAACCATCTTCCAGCCCTTTACTCTCAGGTAATGTCTATCTTTGTGACTTATGTGTGTTTCTTGTATACAACAAGATTGTTGGGTCTTGTTTATGCATCCATTTTGTTAGTCTGTGTCTTTTTATTGGAGAATTGAGTCCATTGATGTTGAGGGAGATTAATGACCAGTGGCTGTTAGATCTTTTGATATTGATGTTGGCTATGGTAGTGTGTTTGTATGTTTGGCTACTTTTTGTTTTGCAGTAGTGAGGTTATTTATTTCCTGTGTTTTCTTGAAAGTAGTTAATTTTCTTGGGTTGTATTATTCCTTCTATTATCTTTTGTAACGCTGGATTTGTGTGTAGGTATTGTTGAAATTTGTTTTTGTCATTGAATGTCTTGTTTTCTCTGTCTATGAGGACTGAGAGTTTTGCTGGTTAAAGTAGCCTAGGCTGACATCTGTGTTCTCTTAGGGTCTGCATGATATCCATCAAGGTTCTTCTTGCTTTCGTAGTTTCTGTTGAGAAGTCAGGTGTGATTCTTATGGGTTTGCCATTATATGTTACTTGGCCTTTTTCTCTTTCAGCTTTTAGTATTTTTTCTTTGTTCTGTATACTTACTGTTTTGATTATTATGTGATGTGAGGATTTTCTTTTCTGGTCTAATTCATTAGGTGTTCTGTAGGCTTCTTGTATTCTTATAGACCTCTTCTTTAAGTTGGGGAAATTTTCTTCAATGATTTTGTTGAAAATATTTTCTGGTCCTTGGAGGAGGGAATATTCTTTTTCCTCTATTCCTATTATTCTTAGGTTTTGTCTTTTTATGTTGTCTTTAATTTCTTGGACCGTTTGTGTCAGGAATTTTTCGGATTTAACATTTTTTTTTGACAGATACATCGATTTCTTCCAATGTATCTTCCACACCTTAGATCTTTCTTCCATCTCTTGTAATCTGTTGATTATGCTTACCTCTGTAGTTCCTGTTTTCTTTCCTAGGTTCTCTCTCTCCATGATTTCATCCATTTGTGTGTGTGTTTTTTTTAATTTTCCAGTTCTATCTTCAGATCTCCAACCGTTTTGTTGATTTTCTTCACCTGTCTGACTGTATTTTCCTTCAATTCCTTCAGGTGTTTGTTTGAAAATTCCTGTGTTTCTTTTATTTCTTTCAGTGATTTAATTATTTCCTCTCTGAATGCCACAAACTGTTCGGGTGCATCTTCCTGTATTTCTTTACATATGGCCATAATCTGTTTTATTATATCTTTCCCTAATTCTTTACCCATTTTATTCGCTTCCTCCATTAACCTCTTCATAAGCACATATGTAAGGTCATCTTCTTGAATTTCACTTATGTTAGGGTGTCCAGGGCTACTTACCCCTGGATAACTGGGTTCTGGGGATGCCATACTGCTTTGCCTTTTGTTGATTGTGCTTTTATGCTAGCCTCTACCCATCTCTCTGTTTCAGGTGTTGTCTGTTAATTTCTGGTGCCTGCTGGGTCCTGGGGTGGGAATAATCCGCTTGGCAGGGTTCTGAAGTTCTCTGCTTTTTGGGTATGGTCAACTGAATGATGGTGCTTCTCAGGAATTGTCACAGTTCACTTCAGGCGTATGGACCTGTGTGCTAACTGTCGTGTTCTGGAAAGCTCTCCTCTCATCAGGAGAGGTCCTGATGATGGCTGCCCTGCTGCTGGGTTTCTTGCTCTGAATTTAGTGAGCAGCAGCTGTTGCTCTTAAGGTGTAATTGTTGGGTGCAGCCCTCTTGAAGAACCAGGGATTCCCACAGTTTTGTCAGTTTAGCTAGGGATAACTGGTTGAACCTTGGAGCAGTATCCTAGGGCTGCTGTAATGGCTCTCTGGCTTTTGTAGGTCTGAGGATGCAGCTGTGTGCCCCAGTGCCCTACTGGTACTCAATAATGGCAGGTGAGCACTGCGCTCATGCCTGCAGTAGAAGGCTAGAGCCTTGAGTCTTTGTGAATCCAAAAAATCCAGGAGCTGGGTGTCCTGAGATTTGGACCTGATGATCTCCTCGCTGTGGGGTTTCCTCCTGACAGGGACACTCAGTCTTTGCTTTGGGGACAGCTGTTCCGTCTGTGATGGTGAGTAGAACCTGCAGGCACGGACTTTCGTGGCTCCGCCTTTCAGACTTTTTGGCGATTGGGTGCCTGGGCATTTGCTGAAACTGGGTAATTTTTCCCGAGACCTTTTCGGGGTGGGGGTATCTGCTGAGTGCTCTGAGATCAGACCAGCCGTTCCTCTCTCTGTGGGTTTGCACCCGACTGAGAAACTCAGTCCTTGGTGCCCTGGGGCCCACAGTTCTATCTAGGGCAACGAGTCAGGCGGGCAGGCAGGACTCTGTGCCAGTGCCTAGGTCCCCAGCTCTGGCTCTGGGCTGGCTCCTGGGCACCCGCGGAACCCCAGGTCTTTTCTAGGGAATGTCTGAGTGACCTAAGGTGGGTCCCAATCGTTTCCTGCACCGTAGGGTTATTTCTCGACTGGAAATCACAGTCTCTGATGTTTTGTTGCCCACAGTTCAGTCTAAGAAGAGTGATCAGAGCATGCTGGTGTGCGGCTCTGGGCTGGCGACCAAGCGCCTGGTGGAACCGGAATCTTTTCTGAGGTTTAGCTGGGTGAGTTGAAGCTGGCTGAATCCCCCACCATGGGGTGTCCTATCACCTGGGAAACACAATCACTTGTGTTTTAGGGCTGCGAGTTCTGACTGCTGGTCACTGTGCTGATCCTGCTGTGCTGCTGATCAGAATGAGATCTTGCTGAATCCCCTTGACTCTGTTCTTATGCTGGCCTTTAGCCATCTGTTTTTCTCATGTTGGCTGATTATTCCTGCAGTCAGGATTTTCAGGCATGGTGAGAAAGCCCTGCCTGGGTTGTGTCCTGGAAGCTGTGATATGCTGTGATATGCTTGAAGGTTTTCTCTTCTGGTTGTGTCCCAGTTGGACCAATAGGCAAGGGCATTAGGGTGTGGGTGTTTACATTTTTAAAGCTGAGTTTTGACAGGCTTGGTCAAGGCAGTTGTTAGAGCTGTGAACCATTGGCTAGATCTGTCCTTCTCTGGAATCCAGAGTCGTCCTCAGGTGGTGGGTTAGCTGAGAAGTGTGAGGCTGGATTTATGTGTGTCTCCATGGTGAGATCTCTTCCCATTCTTGGGGAAACAGGAACGGATGCTGGCATTTTGGAGTCAGTAGCATAGGCAGTTGCATGCTTGCAGTACCTACTCTCTGATTCCATAGATGCTGGGCTCTGCCATCTTGGGACCAGATTTTGTATGCTCCTATGGTTTGGCTGGTCCCCACAGGGAGACAGGTAGAACTGTGGACCAGAGGCTGGGGATCATGTCCCTGGTGTCCAAAAACTGAACTGATCTCTGGGAATCGGGAGGAATCTGGTGACTGGAGTCTGGAGCCATGTGTCCCTGGTATTTAGGAGTTGTGTTCAAGTAGGCTGAAGGCGCTGGGTAACCATGTGCCCCTTGGGTCCAGGAATCATCCACGGAGGTCCCAAGCTCCCTGGAAGCCTCCTTTCTACTGGGAAACATAGACCATAGTGTTTTGGAGTCCAAAGCAGGGCTACATGTTTGATCCAAAATCTTTGCTCACCTGCTTGTCAGATACCATGCACACTGTACCCTGCAATCTTGGAATCCCAATAATCATTTTTTAATGTATGTGTGGAACATATAAGAAACCTGGGATACCATGTAAGACAAAGTATATGCATTAAAAACTTGAGAGAAGGAGGATAATTTCATGCAAATGGCATTCAACATATTTTTGATAAGATCATGGAAGAAATTTCCATCTGGAGAACCCATTCAGATACAAAGGTCACACAAACTGGACAAAAAAACAAACTCCTCTCGACACCCTATAGCTAAAACACTAAATGTACAGGACAAAGAATTCATATTGAAAGCTGCAAAAGAAAAAGGTCAGTTCACATAGAAATACATTGGAGCAACTGCTTACTTATTCCTTCCAAACTATGAAAGCAGGAAGGGATACTACTGATGTTTTGAAATACTGAAAGATCACAGTAGCAACTCAGTCTAATAAACAGAGAAAACTATCTGTTATAAGATAGTTTTTTTTCTGTATATCTGATTGCAGTGGAATAAAGCTAGCCATCAAGAGTAAGAGAAACTAAAGAAAATGTGCAAAAGTCATGGAGGTTAAATATATTACTAAATGATGAACGCATCATTGCAGAAATCATGGAAAAAAGCTCTTAGAATTAAATGATAATAAAAACATAAAATAGAAAAGCATTTTAAGATAAAAGCTGGCTAAAGGAATTCATGAGCATTGAGGCAGTCCTACAGAGGACACTGGAAGAGAATATTCACTTAGTATGAAGAGAAAGATAAGCACACTCAAAGTACTACAATAAGAAAAAAATAAATGCTATTATGACCCCCTTTAAACAAAAGGTTAAGAAAGTCTCAAATACTACAAAATCAATAAAATAACAGGAGTAACACTTACTTTTCAATAAGAATGCTAGAGATGGTTTCTATTCGCTTGTCAAAAGCCACAGGCTAGTATATTGGATTAGAAAATAGAATCCTTCTTTCTTCTTCCTCCATGAAACATACATTACCATGAAAGATAAGCACTGTTATAGCATAAAAGTATGGAAAAGAGTACTCTAAGCAAATGGAAACAGAAAACATGCAGGCATCAATATTCTGACTTTTGACAAAATAGACTTCAAAATAATTCTTGTCAGAGGATATTAATAGGGTTATTTCAAACTGGCTAAGAGATGAATCTACTAAGAGGAAATTACAAATCTACACGTATATGCCTTAAATATAGCTTCATCCAATTTTATAAAGCAAACACAAACATTTAAAATAAAATAATAATACAGAAATAGTGGTTAACTTCAACATACCACTCTTACTATCGGACATATAATTGTTCAAAAACTTTGAATATATACTGAACCTAAATAATGTCAACGGTCGAATGGACCTAAGAGAGTCTATAGAACATTCCTCTCAAAAACCAAAGAATACCATTCTTCTTGGCACCAAATAGGATCCGCTCTAAAGTAGAGAACATATTAGGGAACAAAGCATGCCTCAAGAAATGTAGAAAAACTGAAACATCATCCCATATTCTATCTGACTACAATGGGCTAAAGCTAGACACTAAGAGTAAGAGAAGCTAGGCATGGTGGAGCATGCCTATAATTTCAGTACTCAGGGAGGCAAAGGCTTATGGATTTCTTCTTTTTTTTTTTTTTTAGTCTTTTTTTTTCCTTTATTAATTACACTTTATTCACTTTGTATCCCCCCTGTGGTTCTCTCCCTCCTCCCATCGCAATCCCTCCTTTCCTCCACCCTCTGCATGCATGCCCCTCCCCAAGTCCACTGATAGGGGAGGACTTCTTTTCCTTCCTTCTGATCCTAGTCAATTAGATCTCATCAGGAGTAGCTGCATTGTCTTCTTCTGTGGCCTGATAATGCTGCTTCCCCCTCAGGGGGAGGTAATTAAAGAGCAGGCCAATCAGTTCATGTCAGAGACAGTCCCTGTTCATATTACAATGAACCCACTTGGATACTGAACTGCCATGGGCTACATCTGTGCAGGGGTCTTAGGTTATCTCCATGCATAGTCCTTGGTTGGAATATCAGTCTCAGGAAAGACCCCTGTGCTCAGATTTTTTGATTCTGTTACTCTCCTTGCGGAGTTCCTGTCCTCTCCAGATCTTACTGTTTCCCACTTCTTTCCTAAGATTCCCTGCACTCTGCCCAAAGGTTGTCCATAAGTCTCAGCATCTACATTGATAGTCTGCAGGACAGAGCTTTTCAGAGGTCCCCTGTGTCAGGCTCCTGACTTGTTTGCTCTTTTCTCCTTCTTCTGATGTCCAGCCTCTTTGCCTTTCTGGATAGGAATTGAGCATTTTAGCAAGAGTCCTCCCTCTTGATTAGTTTCTTTAGGTGTACAGATTTTAGTAGGTTTATCCTATATAATATGTGTATATGAGTGAGTATATAGCGTGTGCATCTTTCTGCTTCTGGGATAGCTCACTCAGGATGATCTTTTCCAGAGCCCACCATTTACCTGCAAATTTCATGCTTTCCTTGCCTCATGAAACTGAAAGGCTTCTGTAAAGCAAAGGACACTGTCCTCAGAACAAAACAACAGCCTACAGCTTGGGAAAGGATCTTCACCAACCCTATATCTGATAGAGGGCTAATATCCAGTATATATAAAGAACTACAGAAGTTAAACAGCAAAAAATCAAGTAATCCATTTAAAAAATGAGGTACAGAGCTAAACAGAGAATTCTCTGCAGAGTAATATCGAATGGCAGAGAAACACTTAAAGAAATACTCAACCTCATTACCCATCAGGGACGACCTTAAGGTTTCACCTTACACCCATCAGAATGGCTAAGATCAAAAACTCAAGTGACAACACATGCTGGAGAAGTTGTGGAGAAAGGGGAACCCTCCTCCATTGCTGGTGGGAATGTAAACTTGTACAACCACTCTGGAAATCAATCTGGCACTTTCTCAGATAACTAGGGATAGCACTTCCTCAAGATCCAGCTGTACCACTCCTAGGCATATATCCAAAATATTCTCAAGTACACAATAAGGGCATTTGATCAACCATGTTTTTAGCAGCCTTATTTGTAACAGCCAGAAGCTGTTACAGCCCAGATGCCCCTCAGTGGAGGAATGGATGCACAAATTGTGGTGTATCTACACAATGGAATATTACTCAGCAATAAAAATCAAGGCTTGTGGATTTCTATGAGTTCGAAGAAAGCCTGTTCTACAAAGCGAGTCCAGGACAGCTCAGGGGACATAGAGAAAGCCTGGCTTGAAGCAAACAAACAAACAAAAAAGAATAAGAGAAACTACAGAAAATAACAAAAATCATGGAGGATAAACATACTACTGAATGATGAATGCATCATTGTAGAAATAAAGGAAGAAATAAAAACAAGTTCTTAGAATTAAATGATCATGAAAACAAATCAAATCTATGGAATGAAATGAAAGTTGTTCTAAGAAAGAAGTTTATAGTTTTAAGTGCCCACATTTCAGCAGTGTACTTGCTAAACCATGCTCATTTTGGCTCTATTCATAATATCCAAAAATTGGAAACAACCTAGATGTCTGTAAGTAAAGGAACGGATTAAGAAAATTGAGGTATATTTACAGAATGTAATATTACTCAGATGTTAAAAAAATGAAATCATCACTCCTAGATGGGTCCTGTGCCTACTAACACCCATGTAGTTGCAGCCAAGTCTACAGAGCCTGGTACCTGGCATGGACACTATGACCAGGGAACCTTAATGCTGAGCTGTGCACAGGACCCAGTGCATGTTCCATCCCTTTGGGTGCAACCCCTGGGACCACTTCATGGCGGGAGGCTACCTTTCCTCCCATGTCTTGCTGGAACTGCTACAGAAGGCCCTAGCAGTGTCCTTCAACTTGTCTGGCCATTGGTGGCCTGCTTGGGTGTCTAATCTAGCCCAGTGTGACTTTGGAGTAGCTGCTGCTGGAAATGCAACACGAGTGCCTGGAGTTCACTTTAGCTGTGGTCATGGTGGTTCCTGGGACCAGCACTACTGACTGCCTTCTTCTGGCTTGGCCTCTGGAAGGGCTGGCCAGCAATTTCTGGCTGCAGGATCTATATCCAATAGAAGCTGCCTGTTTGTGGGCCCTGGATTACTGGAGGTTGTTGCTTCTGCTGCAAGGTATGTGTCGTGACCATTTGGCTCTGGGGTGGTTCTGGGCTTGGCTGGAGCCACCTGACTCAAGTCGTTCTGCATCTGGGTGAAGAGGAAGTGGCCTGGAAGAGAAGCCTTAGAGGAACACTTTCTGAATGCCCTGGAATTTCAGGTGGGCAGGTTGGAGTAGGCTAAGCCTGCTCTGTCACTTCAACCCCAGCTTGAACCTCTTAGACAGCTTTCTCAAAGAGGAAAAGGAGATTGATGACCTTGGCTGTACACTGTACAATGTTCTCCAGGTTCCTGAGAGCCTACTCTTAGTGAATGAGGACTGTGATTGCCTTGTTTTCTGATGCTGAAGAGCAGAAGTCACCTCCCTCCCAGGACACTGCAGAGTGGGGTTTGCTTTAATATAGCCAGGATGGAGGGGAGGATACATTACCTAAGCCCACATGTGGGCATGAGCCCGGGTGATGGGAACCAAGATTCCTAAAACCAGAGTCTGGGCTGCTGGGCTTACTTGAATGTGGCTGTCCTGTCCTGGATGCCAGCCACACTGATGCCCCTTAGTCCTCTGAGGTTAACTTAGGAACTTGGGCTTGGGCCACTGAACTTACCAAGAACAAGATGTGGTTTTTGATTTCCTAGGCTTCACCTAGGCAAAGGTTGTTTCCAAGAAGGAAGCTTAATGTTGTTGGTTGGGTAGCAGCTCCATGTATCCTGGAGGCACCCACAGCTGGTCATTGAGTTACTTCTGTCAGTTACTCTGTGGGGCTGGAGTGACCTGGTGCCCTGGAGAATAGCTTCTCAGCTGTTGAAGGATACTGTTTTGCTGAAGGTCCTGCATTTGTTTTTCTGATTGAGTACTCAAGCCTTGAAGTGGAAATTTACTCCCTTGCTGCCTGCCTTATACCCCAGGGAAGGATGGTCTTGTTTCCTCCTGCCTGTTTGGTTGTCTCTATAGGCCACAATTTACCTCTGGGGGAGCTCCTTTCTCATTGGGGAACTGAGGCCTGTGCTGCCTATGCAAGGCTCCTCCAGGACCTCACTGATGGGTAGAGGATATGCCCCTCCTAGAGACCTGTGTGCAGCCCTAGCCTCTGCAATGTGCCAAAATCTTCATGATAAATATCTGTATCCTCAACTTGTACCCTGGGCATGGTGGCATGTCTGGAGGAGGCAGACTACCTCCTCTGCCAGAGGAGAGCCTTTCTGTTTTAGGTACCACCCCCTTCAACACACACATGCACGTATACACACATACACACACACACACACACACACACACACACACACACACACACA
>NW_026590365.1:1015566-1016262 GCF_907164565.1 Psammomys obesus
CACACACACACACACACACACACACACACACATACACACACACACACACACACAGAGAGAGAGAATGCTATGTTTTGAAGAGTGTGAATAAAAAAAAGAAAGAAATTAAAAAGTGAAATCATGAAGTATGCAGGTAAGTGGATGGACTTAGAAAGAAATCATTCTGAGTGAAGTAACCTATACCCCAAAAGACAAATATGGTATGTATTTGCTTATATTTGCATGTTAACCATTAAGTCTTTGATAATCATGCTACAATCTATATTATCACAGAGGTTAGGCATAGAATAAGGGACTAGGGGGTAGTGTTGAGTCACCCTAGGGGGAGGAAAGAGAATAGACAGTTATTGATGGGCAGGTAGGCATACTGGATTGGGATGATAAAATGGGGAGAGAGAGAAGATGGGAATGAGGAAGAGAACATGGGGTGGAAAACCAAAACTAAGGGACAATTAAGGGTTTATATGGAAACCTTATATACTAGAAGCTTCCTAATGTGTGTGTGTATGTGTGTGTGTATACATATATATACATATATTTATATATATGCATATATATTTATATATACATTATATATGTAATATGTACATCATATGTAATATATGTAATATATAATACATATGTATTATATGTAATATATGTATACATGTAATACATATGTATATATGTAATATATGCATATATACATTATACATA
>NW_026590365.1:1016272-1025532 GCF_907164565.1 Psammomys obesus
CATTATACATATATACATTATATGTATATATACATTATATAATGTATATATACAATTATATATGTACATCATAATGTATACACATATGTGATTATATACAGTATATATAATTATATATGTATATATACATTATATACATTATATATGTTTATATATACAGTATATGTACATTACATATATTATATCTTATATATACAATGTATATATAATATATATGATGTATATATACACTATAGACAGAGCACCAACTGGACACCAAATGAACACCTCCAGTTCTGGGAATGTGTTACACTTAATTGAATTTTTGGCCGAAGGGGGACATGGTCACTATCAAACATCACAAGCTATTGCTAAGGCTATTAGTTGCTCTCCACAAACTGATGGTAAGGCCCTATTGCTGAAGACACCTACACAACTCATTGAACATGGAGAAATCAAGTTGGTGCCCACAAAGAACCTTCATTTCTACAGACTATTGATCATGGACCTGAACATGGTATTTGCATGCTATCAGGGAAGAAAGGTGTGGGATGCTTTGATGTGAATTGAGTATCCAAGGTGCTTGAGATCTCAGAAATGCTAACGACTTGGCTTGCTAGGGTCACTTAGCAGACTTAGATACGTGGTTATACTTGGCTCTCGTGAAATAGTGTAGTCCATGGATATATTTACACCACTGGAAGTGCTTAGGGCCTCCCGTTTGCTGCAGCCTTGCAAAGTGTTTGAAGTGTCTGGAGCATTTGGGTGGGCTTGGAGTCTCTGGTGTGCTCTGGTTCTATATATTACCACAGGTTCTGGAGGGGAGTTGTAAGAGGAACCTCACCAATTGTTGGCACCTTGCTTGAGCCCTCTCAGTTGTTAAGGCATGCCAGGTGCTAGGGCCCTTCAGGAGTTCTGGATCTATGATGAATTAAAGCCCTTTATAGGTGTTCAGGCTTACATAAGTCCTCACATACAGTGAAGTACTTGAATCCTACTTCAGGCTGGGGTCCTGCCAGGTGACTTCAACCACGTAGTAGTTTAGGGTTCCCTAAGTGCTTGGTCTTTATAAAGCTGTGGGAATCTCTCAAGATGGTTGAACCCAAAAAAGAAGTTCTCAATCCTTGTGAGTTAGTCAGTGCCCACATGCTAGGACCACACATTGTGTTCCTGAGGGCGTTGGAGGGGGAACTATTTATTTTAAATAGAGACTCAGTAGCTCCAGTTTGTTTGATATCTCCAAGATACCTGAGCCAGTGGAGGCCCTAAAACTCCCAGAAGTCTCTGGGCCACATGAAGCCAACAGAACCTCTATATTGTTGAAATATATAAGGGTGATTTTCCATGATTTTCAATAAAGCCTATTACTTTATTCTCATAGCTTATATCCAATCCCAGGTTGGGGAAAGGGAATATAACTCACACACTCAGGTCAGGGGTGAGTGTGTAGAGGTCACACCAGACTGAAACAGTGGAACAGTGCAGCACGGGGTACAATAAAGCAGCCTCAGCAACTTGTGGCTTTGAGAGACCAAAGAATTAAGAACTAGGTTTTGGGAGTACTGAGTTAAAAAATTTAAAACCTATCAGGCCAGTTGACCTTGCTGCTTCTAGGCAGATCCAGCCAACTGCAGGGAGGAGCTGACCTTGCTGTTCATTCTGTTGCCTGGAAACCTGCCTGGATGGCCTTGCTCTTGGAGATAGCACAGACTGAGCTAATCAGCCCCTCTTCCCTAGCAGCAGTCTATCAGTCCAGGACAGTACTGAAGCCCAAGGCCAGCCATTTCCCCTCAGTCCCCCGCCCCCAGGCAAAAGAGAACAAGGAAAGCTGGAACCATTCATGGTCCTGGCACTTTCCCACACAAACAGTTTCGAAATGTAGCATTCCCTTTTTCTGTATTAACCAATAGAAGCTTTCCAGGCTAGAATACCATGCTTTGGGCGCACTGGGAGGGACTGGGACCTATAAATCACCCACAATCCAGAGCTTGGGGTTCTCAGCTGGATGCCAATGCCTTAGCGTCTGCAAGAGTCCAGCCCAGGCTGTGAATAAAGATCCTCGTATGTTTTGCCCTGGACTTGACTCCTGGTGGTCTTTTGGGGATCTCTTGAATCAGGTACAACATCTTGAGGGCTCATCCGCTGGGGTCCTCAATACCCCTGGGGCTCCCAGAACCAGAGGATCAGAACACCAGGTAAGTGTTTTTGTCTTGGCCAAGTTCTATGTCTTTGTTCTGCTATCCTGTGTCTTTGTTCTGTTATTCTGGGTGTGAGATCTTAAGGCATTGGCAATGGTGGCCAAGGAGCCACTGGTAGTATTCTGGCTGATGAGCTGAAAGGTTACAGTCACATGAATCTGGGAGATGTCCCAGGTCCTAGTGAGGACGGAGAGCCTCACTAGTGGGACAATAGGTCCCAAGTCTGTTTGCTAGGCCTAGAAGAAAGTGGGTTGCCCCCACAGAGACAGGAAGTGCTACCAATGTACTGGATTGGATTTTTGCCTGCTTGACTCATGGAATCTATTGTTTGGCTTTGTGTTTGTCTGTCTGGTGTCTATGTTGACTGTTCTCATTCATTTGGACGAGACTCAGATATTATGGGACAGACTTCTTCTAACTCCTTAGACTTAACTCTTGCCCATTTCTGTGAGGCCCCAGTCTGGCAGAGCTCTGCCACTGCTTTGGTCTTTGATCTGGCACATGTCTTCTCGGAGTTCAGGTTATTTGTGAATGCAGCCTACCGCACAGAGAGACAAGCAGCTCTTAAAGCAACAACAGCAGCTTCTGAGATATGAAATTGGATTCAACAGGTAACAAGATTTTCCTCCCCCGAAATTACTGCTAAAAGAAGTAAAAAAAAAAAAAAAGTCGTATCTGTTTATTTTGAATATATAAGTTTACTATTTACTATGTTTTATATGTCTTGGTTATAGATTATTTGTTATTGGGTATGTTAGAAAAATCTATAACATCTGTACCTAAAGTTAACTTAAACTTGTACCTTAGGGTTGGAAGCATTCTGAACAAGTGGCATGAGCCCACTGAAAAACAAGTCTTCAAAGGTAATACAAATTGAGATAAGATTTTACATAATTTCTGCCCTTTCATGAAAACCATGTTTATAAAAACAAAAATCAGGTTTGAAACTCTGTTTATATGAGATAGTAGAGCTACACCTCCATGTATTTGTATAAAAGTACTTTTCTTGCTAGCATCCAAAGTTTATAACATCAAAATAATACACTTGGTATTGATTTTAGAGACAATGAATTGTTTAAACTGATAACATTTGGTTTTGAATTCTAAAAACTATGGTTATGCTCTATGACTTCACTCTGGGTATTTTAATACTGCAAAAATAGGTTTTGGAGAATGTTTAAATGTTTAAGGCTATAAAACATTTTTAAAGTTTATCAGGTATTTTAAAATAATGACCTTGGAAAAGAACTTGGCAAAGAACTTAGAAAATTTTATCAACCCTTTGGGGGAAGTCAAAAGACCTTGGTATTTATTTTATTAATTTTACCAAATGAAACCAAGCCATACTGTTTGAACCAATTAAGAAAACTTCAGTTTTTACAATGTATCATGGCAGGATGGTAAAACCCCATGAAATAACATAGTAAAAAAATGATAAAAAGTATTTTTGATAGAAGTTTTTATATTGTCTGAAAAGCAAGAGAGAGAACTGGGATAATAAAAAAAAAAGAAAAGGAAAAAATAGTTTGTTTAAAATAAAAATGTCTGTCTAAACCAGAGAAACAGAGCTAGGATACCCCTAACCTGAAGGTATATAAAATGTTATGAAAGGTCAGAGTATGTATAGAAAGCCAGAGAGCATATGAACTGTATTTGCTTTGGTTTCTCATACCTGCAAATATGATTTGAAAAATATGATTTCAATATATAAAATATAGTGAAATTTTAGATTAGATTAATTCTGGTTGGTTTTCTTCATTTAAAAGGCTGGTGATTCTTCAATGCAAAATATTAGCTTATGCTCTTTAAAAGGGGAAGAGGACTGCAGCTCCATGTTAGCCCAGGGTTATACTGACGATCAATTCAAGTCATTGTTAACTATTATATGAAATATATGCCTGGCTGCCAGTTCCTAAATAAATGATTTAATGCTGTTTCTTTCTGTCCTATAGATTTGGTATGGCCAGAATAGTCCAAGCACAGTTTTAAAATTGTTATATACTATTCTGTATAGTTGGTTCTAAAACTTACTTGATTACAATGTTAGAACTTGGTTATTGGAAACTATAAATGCTCCACAGTGCTATACCATGGGAAAAGGCAACACCAGTAGTGACACCTAATGGCTATGTTTTTAAATTGCCTGCCACGGCCTGTAACAACACATGGTTGTCCACCATGTTGGTTCAGAAATAAAGAGGATGGAGCCATGGTTTTACCGCCATCTTTGTTGAGGGCTGCCAGCTATGTTCAGGTCTCTGTTTAATGTTAAGTAAAACTTTTGTCCTTTAAACTTTTGCTGTTTGGTCTTAACAATATGATATAGTAGAATCAGCAAGATTTTCCAGCCCCCCTATGAACTCTATGATTAAAGTTTTGCTTTGATTTTAGTTCAGAAATATATTTAAAGTTATGCTAATGACTGCAGTTGGTTACAAGTTTGAGCTTTACATAGTCTTTTGTTTATGTTTTCAAGGTGAAGCCTAGGATGGGTAACAAAATAGATATGGTTCTAAAACACTTATCTAAGGAATATGCCAGAATTAGAGATTATAGCATTCTGTTTTGCAGGATGCAGTTTAGAGCAAATAACTAAAGACAGACAAAGACTAACTCAGATATGCTGGCCCTCAAACTTGTCAGAGATCTGATGAATATGGCATCTAATGTATGTAAGTTTTATTATGACAAAGAGTGCCAAAACCCTAGTAACAGCTCCCCATGGTCTCCGAGAAGATTTGGATGACAAATGACTTCAACTCTGGATTATGGTATGCTAACCACTGTTCAAGACTGCCCCAACTGGCCCACTGCTAGGGCCCAGCCTAAGCTGTGGACACCTGGAAAGTCATTGTTTCATGGTGCTGAAGGTGAGATAAGGCCAATCTCTCATGTTCTTTTTTCCACAGAAACAGTCTCCTATCTTCTGTGGATGGCCGGACTGCTTCTGCTTAAAAGCTGTGAGACCACAGGAGCCAGGGACAGCTAGCTGCCTAGGTGGTAGACTGACTAGTCACCTCTGTCATTTTGATTGATACATAGATTCATTTAGATTATAATTTATCCTTCTCAGGTCTCTGGTTACATTGATGGTTAAGCTAAGCTAATGATAGCTTTGCAATTAAATAGCAGACAGTTAGTTCATTGGTCTATTTATTAGCTAGTTAGAAATACTAAGTACTAGATCGCTTATTTAGAAAAGCAAAGAGGTTTGCCTTGCTCACAGGCTTCATGTTAATTGCCTTGTCTTATAATGAATAACTGGATAGAAAAAAATATGAAGTTTAGTTTATGTAAGGTCTGAGGATATAAAAGTTTAAGTTATGAGGATCTAAAAATTGTTTGAGGATCTAGGAAAATGGTTCAAGATTAATTAATAAAAGTTATTAAAAAGACTCTCTAAGAAAATTGATAAAAGATAGGAGGGTTTAAATAGATATTTTAAAGTTGGTAAATGCAAATTATAAAATGTTTATGAGTCTGAGAAAATATTTTAAGGTATATGAATACAAATTATAATAGTGTAAAAATAATAATTAAAAATGGAAGATATTTCAGATTTCTTCCCCCTTCTATGCTATTGTTATGCTTACGTTATAAGATTTTCGAAGTTCTGAATTACAACATTTATCAATAGAATTCTAATAAGCTGATAGAGTACTGACTGCTTATTATCTAGTCACAAGCTCAAGATTTTAATTAACCTTTGGTTGTCTTCTGGAGATAGACTTAAAGGAGCTTCCATAAAGCCATAGCTTTTACTAGATCTTAATGGCATGAATCTACTGCTGTCTTGTAGACACTTGTTACCTGCTTTTTCTAAAGTATGGATCTCAATACAATAGTGATACTAATATACTTCCTTTTGTAAACTAAAATGCATATGAGTTTCAGGAAATCAAAGTGTCAGAAGACCTGGATCTGCCATTCGTCAAACAGACCCCAGTTCAATTTTTCCCTTGGTCTTGGGATTCCTCCCTTTCCCCATTTACTAGACAAAATTTAACTTCTGTCTTTAGTCTGAATTTGTCTTAGCAGATTTTTACCTGGTTGACAGACTCCGTTCAGGGATCAGCTATGGATTGCAAGCTGAGATCTGGACTTGCCAAAAACTGAAGTAAACCAGTCCAGCCAATGTGCTAGATTTCTGTCTCTTCAACTTGATCACTTATTAGATGGTGCCCTGTTGCCTAGCTTTTGACTAGCCTTTAAGCCTTCCTGTGTCCCCAATATCTCCACCCCAAAGTTAGTCTTAAGAAGTTACAGAAGAAGAGAAATTCATGAGCCTTTATCCTATCTAACAGGCTGAAATGCTAAGTCAAAAAGGGCTCCCTGACATTAGCTATTATCTTGGGGACCTGCTTAGCTGGAGCAGGAACTGATATTGCAGCACTGGATGTACAAAGCCAGAATTATAACAGCTTAAAGGCAGATATTAATAAAGATATTCAATGCCTTGAGAACTCAATCACCCACTTAGAAAAGAATTGATTTCCTGGCAGAAATAGTGTTGCAAAACAGAAGGGTCTTGGATCTGTTGTTTTTACAGCAGGGTGGGGTATGTGCAGCCCTCAAAGAAGAATGTTGTTTTTATACTGACCACTCAAGAATAGACAGAGAATCCTTGGCTAAGGTTAGAGAAAACCTGGCTAAATGTGAAAAAGAGTACAAAGCAAACCAAAGTTTTGTATGTTTCAGGAAACACTTCAAGGAACTTGTCTGAGGTTAGGGAAATGAGAGACCAAAGAATTAAGAACTAGGTTTTGGGGTGCTGAGCTAAAAAGTTTAAAACATGTCAGGCCAGTTGACCTTCCTGCTTCTAGGCAGATCCAGCCAATCCCAGGGAAGAGCTGACCTTGCTGCTCATTAGAGGTTCTGTTGCCAGGAAACATGCCTGGGTGGCCTTGCTCTTGGAGATAGCACAGACTGAGCTAATCAGCCCCTCTTCCCTAGCAGCAGTCTATCAGTCCAGGATAGGACTGAAGCCCAAAGCCAGCCATTTCCCCTCATACCATCCCCCCAGGCAAAAGAGAACAATGAAACCTGGAACCATTCATGGTCCTGACACTTTTCCATAGCAAACAGTTTTGAAATGTAACATTCCCTTTTTCTGTATTAACCAATAGAAGCTTTCCAGGCTGGAATCCCATGCTTCGGGCACTCTGGGAGGGACTGGGACTTATAAATCACCCACAGTCCAAAGCCCGGGGCTCTCAGCTGGATGCCAATACCTTAGCATCTGCTGAAGTCCAATTCAGGCTGTGAATAAAGATCCTCGTGTGTTTTGCACTGGACTTGACTCCTGGTGGTCTTTTGGGAATCTGGCGAATCCAGCACAACTGCTTTAGCAGTGATATTTCTACCAAGGTTCTACCAGCACTCTCCCTCCCTCACTATGCCAGACCAGCTGAGGTTGCCACAGCTGCCATCTCTACAGTAGATACAAACAAGGTCTCTGCATCCATAAAATGTCACCTGCATCCCACAAGCAACAGTTTTTCAGCTAGCTGCACTTGCCTTGAGCTCTCCTGACTTCCTTCCTGGCAGCCTACGTCCTACCACTCTGCTGGGAAGAAATAGCCTGGCCCTTCTTCTGCACTGCAGATCTGGCTCCCATAAAGGATGTGTGGGCAGTCTTCAGTTACCAGCTTCCCTTGGCAGGCAAAGAAAGTGGGAGGTTGGCAGGCAAAGAAGAGTCTAAGGAAAGGAGCAGGGGAGCCAGATTGAAAAGAGGGGAAAAAATGGTGACCAATTGCCATTTTATTTCCCGCTCCCTCCCCCCTTAGGTTTTGGAAAGCAGTAGGCCCTTATCACCAAAGGCTGGCTGAGAAGTGTGGGGGAGGGGCCGGCACAGCATAGTCTTGCAAGAGGTAAGCTGACCCCAGCCCTCCTTGGCTGCCTTGGCTACACAACACATTCATTCTCCCACCTGGCTTTCAGAAGGCATTTTTCTGTGTCTAATTAATTCGTGGGTCCATCAGGGACCGGAAGAACAGACGTAATGACGAAAGCAGTTGGTTTGGGGGGAGGAGATGGGAGTGCAAAGTCAGCTAGCAGTGCGCAAGAGGCGCAGAGTCTGTACAGTGCTATGCGTTCGCCTGGTCAATTCAGAGGGGCAGTGAGAAGATCTGACTTAGATTTGCGCAGCCTCACGGAGGGCAGAGTACTTCCTGGCAGGCCACAGAGGAAGCAATTAGAATAAGAAGCAGCTGGATGAAAGTGAGCTTTAAGGCTGTTGCCATGGGGACTGAAAGACAGAAAGGCATTTGAAGGGAGACCACTGGCAGGCTTCAGACAATGGGTGGGAGTGGGGAGCAGAGAGATGGTGTGGTGCAGCTGGAGCCCAGGTTTCTAGGCCAGCGAGCCAGCATACCTGCCTTGCCTTGTTTTCCTTTGGTGCGCACTCTGAACTTTGTCCACTCCTTTTTTGCTCAGATTCCTCTGCCTGAGATGCCTTCCCTCCATTCTCCACTGTCCAAGTTCCACCTGCTTGCTCCCAGGCATCTTTCTCGCTGAAGTTTATTTTGGCCTGCCCCAAAGAGTAATGTGTCCGTTCTCACTCCCCCAAGGGAGGCCCCACTAGTCAGGCTACTGTTCTTGTGTCATGTGAAGCGTGAACCTGCTCAGAGCCTTCACTTCCTTGAGCCTGGCTTTCCCCGCTTTAAAGTGGATGTAACTCAAGTTCTGGCTTCAGAAAGTCCTGTGGGTTCAATGGAAAGCATTTACTGCATAGTACGCATAGACTTTGCCTCTAAGTGTGTTTCAAGCAGCAGCAGGTGGGAGTGGCATTTAATAAATGCACGTTGAAGGAGAATGTGCTGGAAAGAGTTTGCATGTGTTCTTTCTTTTCTTCTCTTTTATGGGGTTTTGGGAACAGGGTTTCTCTGTGTAGCCTGGGTAGGCTGTCCTGGACTCACTCTGTAGACCAAGCCGGCCTCAAACTCACAGCAATCTGCCTGCCTCTGCCTCCCTGAGTGCTGGGATTACAGCCGAGTCCCACCATCCTAGGCTTTTTTAAAAAAATTGTTTGGTTTTGGTGTGTGTGTGTGTGTGTGTGTGTGTGTGTGTGTGTGTGTGTGTGTG
>NW_026590365.1:1025542-1106728 GCF_907164565.1 Psammomys obesus
TGTGTGTGTGTGTGTGTGTGTGTGTGTGTGTGTGTGTGTGTGTGTGTCACATGTGCTGTACAGGAGGGGCTGACAGAGGGTGTGGGACCCCCTGGAACTGAGTCTAGGCGGTTGCCATCTGCTGGATGTAGGTGCTGGCAACCTGACTTGATTCCTCTGGAAGAGCAGCAAGTGCTCTTTACTGCTGAGCCATTGCTCTTGCCTCTCATATGTGCTCTCATTTCTTAAAAGCCAAGTGGATATTTTGTACTTGTTTGGTTAGAAGGAACGAAATGTGTGCCTGACAGTGTCTCAGTTTATAATCCTACTGGGGAACTGACCCCATGGGGCTCCTAGACTGTCACATCTCCCAGCTTTTTGGACTAGGATATGGCTTTGTCTAGTCAATGAACTCTGTGGTGGGGCAGGGTGTGTTACTGGCGACAGCGTTGCCAGCAGAACTTCACGGAGTGAGGGCCAGACACCTGTGTGTGTGTGTGTGTGTGTGTGTGTGTGGAAGGAGATGCCTGCTGGAGAGGAATGGTCTTTGAATGAGTGCTGGGAACATGAGTTTTGGGCCAGTTTGTATCGGTTCCAAGCCCTTGATGAGTTTATTGAATATCCCAGTTCTCTGACTTGTTCTAAACAGAAAAGGCTGGTCTCTCTGACCTTTCTGTCCAACTTGCTGCCAGTCTTTGTGGAAAGAATGTATAGGAAATGTCTTTCAGATATGATTTGTACAGGTAGAAATTCTCATTAAAATAAAATAGCAAAATGTTCTATTTTGCTTTACAATGAATAAAAAGTGAACTCCTACAGTGAATATGTTTATTTGTGTTGATTTTGTTTTAGGCAGCACTTCACTCTTTTGTCCAGACTAGCTTGTAACTCATTAACCCATGCTGACCTACATGCCATGTCACTTGTCTTTGACTCATTCTCTCAAGTGTTGGCAGTCTGTTTATGGACCACCATGCCTGGCTTCAAAATTGAATTTAATATCATAGCCTTCCCAAGGCATTTTGCAAAAGGCTGAGTACAGTATTAATGAAATGCATTCTCAGTACAAAACAGAATAAACAAATTGCATTCCAGCTGATTATAATGATTAGCTGTGTTTAAACAGGATTGAAGAGAAAGCAAAGCTAGAACTAGGCAAGAGTAAAGTCAATACATGGGAATCCTCAACCTAACAGTCATTTCCTGTAGACACATTGAATACCTGCTTCATGGAGCACTGTATCTCAGCTGTAAAGGCGTGAATTTTTATGTCTGTTCTAGAGCAGTTTCCTCTGAGTTATAACATTGCGTGCTGGAATGAAGCTTACTAAGACTTAGGAAGTGTGGTACTTGACTTCAGTTGTCAATTTGGCTGGATTTGGAATCACCTGAGAAGAGAGTCTCAATGAGGCATAGACTAGATAAGGTTGCCTGTAGGCATGCCTGTAAGGGAGTTTTAAAATGTGTTTGAAATGGGAAAACCCACCCTGAATGTGGGCAGCACCATTTCATGGGCTGTGCACTGAACTCAGTTTAAAGGAGAAAAGGAGCTGAGTATAAGCAATCATTGTTTTCTGCTTCTTGATTGTAAATGTGATATGACCAGCTGTCTGAAGCTCCTCCTGGTAACTTCTCTGTGATGGCAGACTGTGGCCTGGAACTTTGAGCCAGAATAATTCCCTTCTCTTTCTAAGGTACTTTTGTTATGGTATTTTATTATAACAACAGAAAAGCAACTATTATTATGAACAACTCATAAGTCTCAGAATATTTCTGAAACATAAAGGATTCATAAGGCCCTCTTCCCAAGGCTATAATAATCAGTTACAATTGTGTGTTAGAGGAGAGTCTCTAACCAGTAGAACTGTCTACAGGTTATATAGGTAGCTACAGCCATGCAGCTTTCTGGAGTCACCATTGCTGGGCTTTTTGGTGATGCAGCTGTCTATGAGTTATCCATCTTCCTCTAGGTAACCCCTCATCCATACTTGCATAGCTAATTCAAGTAAAATCATGGGTTCGCTAAGCCTAACTTGGGTAGTACTTCTTTATTGGTCTCTCTTTGATATCCTATCTGAGTTGAATAGACATATGTTCATACCTCCTTAGGAAAAGTCATACAGCATATTATTTTTACACTTTTAGAGGTACCCTTGACTCCATTGCTTTCTAGTCCCTATTGGGTAATAGATAAAGGTTGATCATCTAAGGGCTGTTCAGTGACTCCCACTTGCCCTATATCAGCAGTTCTCAGCCTGGGGATTACAAACCCTTTTGGTGCATCAAATGACCTTTTCACGGGGATCATATATCAGATATCCTGTATGTCAGATATTTATATTACAATTCACAACCATAGCAGAATTACAGTTATGAAGTAGCAAGGAAAATATTCTTATGGTTGGGGGTGACCACAACATTAGGAACTATATTAAAGGGTCATTGCAGCATTTGAAAAGTTGAATATATATGTGTGTGTGTGTGTGTGTGTGTGTATGTGTGTCCTATATCATAGATAGATAGATAGATAGATAGATAGATAGATAGATAGATAGCCTGTATCATCCTAAACCAACACGAATTCCCATGAAACTTATTGGTGGCTGGGGTTGAGGTGAAGAAAATGGTTCTGAAGCAGATCAGAAGTTATAGGCTTCAGTTTTAATAGTAACTGAGTGAACAACAACCTTTCAGTGTACAGCTCCATATGTTTTCAACGTCTCAGGAAAGACTCACTGGAGCATGTGGAAATAGTCTATCTTCATTTAAGATGTGGTACAGAAGGTAGAAGTTACAATGAGACCTACTCTTTAGTTCCCATGCTTTCTCTCCCTCCCCTCACTTTCACACTCTTCAGATCTTTAAGGAAACTTGAAAAATTTTAAATCACCATATTGAAGATGTGAAGCAAAGAGAGAGACTAAAGTCTTGACCTGAGATCAGGCAAAGTAGCTATGGTCATCCAGACAACTTCCACAAAGTCATTATGGTCAGAAAATGATTACTAAATAGCACATACTGGCTGCAATCCAATCTGCAGACAGTGCTGTACTCTAGGTTGCCTTTGCTTAGTTATGTATATTGAGTTAGGTCAGATTGTACATGGGCATGGAAGCCTTCAAAGAGTCCAAGAGTGTATGTACAGTAGTTACTCCACATTAGAGCATATTCTTTTGAGCCCACTGCCTCTTTGACAGTTTGACATTCCATGAGCCTAGAGCACTGCAAAGTTGCCTTCATTATTTCTAGCTGCATCTCCATGCAGATGAAATATCATAGGAGTTCAATACGATCAAGTCATTCTCTTCCCAATGGCCATTTTCTAAACAAAAATTTCTTTAAGAGCAGAGCCCACCAAAGACCCCTGCCAAGTGAGTGTAGCTATAACCCAATTTGCAAAAGTAAAGCTATCTATCATCTATCTAAGGAATTCTTGCAACCAGCTCTTCATTCGGAATAATCTTTATTCGCCTTGTGGGCTAAGATCCTGTCCCTATCTCCTGCCACTCATTTGGGCACTTCTCACAGTTTGAGTCCACTGATAACTTCTCTTAATTGTTCTGGAGTATAGGTATGGGCTTATTTATTTTACAATTTCCAACAGTTTGTGTCTTGTAAAGAAGTGGGATTTCTTTTGCAATTTATTTGATTGCTTTCAGAATAGAATATTCTTACTGTCAGTTCATCTGAACTGCAAGGTCAAGAATAGAGATTAGTATTATAAACCCTCACATATTTGATGTGAAACTGTAGAAAAATGAAACATTAAAGCCTTTTTACATTGCTTTTCATGCTGAATTCAGTATATAAGAGGAATGGTAGAAAAAATAAATTTGTTGTTTCTTTGTACATGTCTCCTCCATTAAAATAAGGTAGGTAGCATTGATTTCTTTTAGATTTGATTCCATTTTTTCCTATAAAATAAAAGGGTAACTATCGTATAGCATTTAAGGCACTAATAGGAATGAAGTAATCCCTACCTTCACCTAGTAAACAGCATGTAGACACTGATCACTGGTTATTTCTTACTCTAACTTTCCCTCGTTTGTGATAAATAGGTTAATTTATATCCTGGTGCTTGCTGTTGTATAAATTCTATAACCTATCATTTTAGGTAGTTAGGTAGCTTCAGAAAGCTGTGTATTTCTTTCACATTTAGTTTTTTACATGTGTTTGTATGTGTGTGTGTTGTGTTGTGTTGTGTAAAGTTAATAATGTTCCAGGACCTGTTTATGATAGAACAGTAAATATCCTTCCCTGTCCAGCATATCCTTAATACTGGCCTTGGTGATGATGACATCATCACACTTGAAACACTGATCCCTGTGGTGCTGAATGACGCTGGTGTAGAGGCCACTCTCCAAAGTTCCTTGGTGATTAATCACAGCAAACAAAGAATACTTATTCTCGTTATTCCTACTATTGGTTGGCAGCTGCAACTGTCCATTCATTCGGGTCTCCTTACTTGACGCCATAAATGGTGTCATATCCAGCTCCAGGGGAAAGGAAATATATGTAGTGATCTTTCGCCTCTGTTTGGCTGAGTGTTCAAACCGTTTGAAATGAAAGCAGGCAACAACTGGCAACTTCTTCATGGTGAGCTGTTTGGTAGGTTCTTGGTAGCATTGACAACCACCACCTTTGATTTTGGCAGTACTTCCTAAGTGCTCTGGCCTTGTAAACCTTCACAAGCAGTCCGTGAGGGTAGTAATGCCTGGTATGTGGCTTTCCCCATTCACACTGCTCTCTCTCCCTGGACTCATGGGCCAGAAGGATGTGCAAGATCCAGGCAAGTCCAGACTAATGTCCCAGCATGGGTTTATAGTGGTAGAGACACCATGGCAAGTTTGACAGGTGACATCGGACTGCAGGCCACCTGTGAAGATTTGGTCTATGATGCAGTTACAGTGGTTGGGATTGCTGGCCACCTTGCCAACATCATCGCCTTTGCAGTGCCTGTGCAGGACATCTAGTGCAGCGATGAGGAACTCATGGGCATCCTGTTGCCTGTACCCTGCTAAATGGCGTGCGTGTATCCACACCAGGTGCAGTAACTTATAGGGAACATGAGGAGATGGGTTTGTAGAGTATAATTCTCAAAAGACTAGACAGCTCTGAATCTGATATTTCACATGGGTGCCTATTAGACTGGACATCTCTCAGTTCTGACATCTGAGGGAAGTCTGTATTATCAAGGTGCATTGGTCCTCATAAAACTATACTGAAGTTTGAGATAATTTTCTCCTCTTTGGCTAATGTCCTGTTTAGTTTTTACCAAAAAGAATCCTTCCTCCCACGGTGAATCTGTGCATTCTGATAAGATATGTCTGCCTGTAGTTTGCTTAGTGTTCTTAGGACTGCAACATCCAATACACAGTAACTCCTTCCAAACCCTCTATGAAGATCCTTAATTAACTCCAGCAAAGCTTTTAGAGGTATAATGCTGTGTCTCTAGGACGAGCCATCTCCTTTTTTTTTTTTTTTCAAATGCCTGCTTGAGAAGGCTCATGATGGCAACAATTGCTGTTTCTTCTAGGCAGCACCCTGCCATAGGGCCCCTACTTCCATTTCTTAGAACATTTCCTAAAACTGAATTACAGTTGTGAATATGTGCTTTGATATTCTCAAAAATGTCTCTTTCCTTTTGCATCTTCCTTTGGTATCTAATTCAGTTCCTGCCATGCTGATCCCCAACCATAAAATCATTTCTTTTGCTACGTTATTTTTAAAATTTATTCACCTTCATTTTATGTGTATTGGTGTTTTGCCTACGAGCATGTATATGAGAGTATCAGATCTTGGATTACAGACAGTTGTGAGCTGCCATGTGGATGCTAGGATTTGAACCTGTGTCCTCTGTAAGAGCAGTCAGCAATCTTAACTGCTGAACCATCACTCCAGCTCCCGTTGCTACTTTATAACTGTTATGTTGCTACTGTTATGAATCATAATGTAAATATTTGATATGAAACTTCCTTGAAAGGCTCATTCGACCCCCAAAGGGGTTGTGACCCATAGGTTGAAAACCTCCTTCTCTAAAGATATTATTGTAACGTCATTTATTCTTTTTACACTTCTTCCCTTTCCATTCATCTTTTCAACTTCCATTCCAGCTCAAAAAAAAAAAAACAAACAAACAAACAACAAACAAACAAACTTCAATTCTTCACACACACCCCTTCACTACCTCCATAATGTCTCTACTGCTTTGTTTATTTTAAGGTCTAGGTAACTCAGGCTCCCATTATTCTTCTGCTACCCTTCTTTCTTGACAACTTTGTAAGTCTTGTCACAAGGGGCACATACAGGTTAGGTAGGGTGGGGAGGTAGAGAAATAGAAATTCTTTTTCCCTCAATCTGTAGGGAACCAATTAGAGTCTGTTCTCAGGGGCCAAAGTGCAGAAAGATATTATTCTTAAGATTAGGGGAAAGGAAGCGTAAATAATGTAATCAGGCCTGATTACAGATCCAAGCTCAGATCAAATGCTTAACCTCTCTGCGCCTTAACAGTGTCTTTTGTTAATTGAAAATTAAAAGTCCTGTCTGTGATGAACTCTGAATCCCAGTAGAGACCATTCCTAGTATAACAAATTGGCAAGTACTCCTTAAAAAAAGAAAGAAAGAAAGAAAGAAAGAAAGAAAGAAAGAAAGAAAGAAAAACTTTATAGAGGTGTAAAAGCTATATCTATTCAGTAGGAACAAAACTGCAAGCCTTGATCTTTGACCTTTTGCTATGGTAGAGCCTGGAGTGATATATTTGAGATGCTGAACAAATGTGAGCTGTAGCTTGCAGCCAGTTACCCAGTCACAAGCAAGCAATACTTCACAATGTACTTGGTTTAAGCTACGCTGTAGGTTAGATGTGCTAAGGTTGTTATATCATAAACCTGGGTACATTAATAAGCATCAGTATACATAGAAGCCCTTATAGAAAGCATTACCTGATACTTCTTGTTCTCAGTACCTACCTTAGAATCAGAAGATGAGATAATGCCTGGTAAATAGATTGCAGGAAAAGTGATCAACTGTCTACTTCAGGGTCCTTTCAAAGTGAGTGCTCAGTTTACCCAACAACCGTCCTTGGCAGCTCATGTGTAGGAACATGCATCAAGAAATACAAGTCAACTCTTCACTAATATTCTTATACAAGGATGTGCTATAGGAAGCACAAAGGATAGCACTTTGGGTATTAAAGGAGTTCACATCCCAGAAGTTCCTTTTCATTTGACAGTCCCTAGGAAAACTACTATGCTCAGGCTTGCTGCAAGAATATTATTTACCAATGAAAATGTTGTCTGCAACATTGATTTCTCTGCAAAAGTTGCCATCTCTCCACAGAAAGTTTGTGATAAGGATTCAGCTCTCCCAGAGTTAGAACTGACACCTAATTAATCACTCTCCAACATTAGAGTCAATGACTTTATAGCAGTGTATTTCAAGCTGTGGCTCACAGCCCCTTTGGGGGTTGAATATCAGACATCCTGCATATCTGATATTTACATTACAGTCTAAAACAGTAGCATAGTTACAGTTATAAAGTAGCAATGAAATAATGTTATGGCTGGGGTCACCATAACATGAAACACTGTATTAAACGGTGGCAGTGCTAGAAAGGTTGGAAACCACTATCTCTAAAGCTTTAAACAGATTCATCTATTTGAACTTTCTAACCTAGCAGGCCAGTGTGTTCTGGGAAGGAGAAACACCATAGTTCTCCAGTTCCCCTATGGTGACTATAAGATGAGAAGTTGAAATGAGAGTCAGTTCTCCTCAGAGGAAATTTGTTAATAAGAATATTTCCCTGGGTGCCAAGAGAAAAGTTTTCACAAACTTTCCTATCATTATTAACTCTGTAACTCTTTGGGCAAGCTGTGCATAAACTATGAAGGATGGTTTGTCCTAATAAGAGAAGTGATTGTTTCACTGCACCTGAGAGAACTCAGCCTATGGGAGCAGAGGCTGAGCCCTAATTCAGAGGTTTCACTGTAGGTTCCTTTGGCCCCACTGCTTTGGGGTTCATGGTGGAGCAGTATATATTGTAGGAGCTATCGAGTAACAAGCCTGCTCACTTCATAGGAAATGGCCCAGGATGGGAGCAGGAGGATCTTATGAAGTTTGGGTGACTGGCAATTTAAAAAAATCATGAGGAACAAACAACACAGAGGCATGTTTTCTTGTTTCTGCTCTTAGCATGTTCCTGAGGCAGAATCCCTAAAGAGAGACAGTAGACTTTGCCTGCCCCTCACTAAGGCTGCAGGGAGAGTGTCTGTTTCCTTGTTTTGTGAATATGAACCTGTCCTGTCTCTTTCTGGCCTTCCAGTACTCTCTATGACATGGAGGTATTTAAGTCCTGAGAAAGTAGATTGGTGGGTAAGAGCACAGCTGAGAAAGACTGTATGATGCAAGAGAATGTAGTTTGCACATTCTTTTCCTTTTTGTTTCTTTGCGTGTGTGTGTGTGTGTGTGTGTGTGTGTGTGTGTGTGTGTGTGTGTCCCGAGACAGGATTTCTCTTGGCTGTCCTGGACTTGCTGTGTAGACCAGGCTGGCCTTGAACTCACAGAGATCTGCCTGCCTCTGCCTCTCAAGAGCTGGGATTAAAGGTAGTGTGCCTGTAATGGAGTCTTCACTATTGTTCCAGAACCTGACATATGAAAATTAGAGGGCAAGCCAGTATAGACAGCTGAAGCTACTAAACAAAACAGGTAATGTGTGTTGCCTCAAATCTCCAACATTTGCAATGCTGTCATTTGTATCTAGTTTTGGGAAATGGAATGAAATCAGGTCCTTACATTTCTTCTATATTTTTCTAAACAAACAAACAAACAAACAAACACCAGAATGAAAAGTTATTATAAACTGATAAACTGGCTTTCAGACAAAGTAGAAACTACCTTAATTGTTGTTTTTGTAACAAAATGACTTTTTTATAGCCAACAACCTGCCATCCAGATGAATTGCACCATTGTGCAAGGTAGCATAGGTAGCTGGAGAAATAATTGCTATAAACACTGAATTGCTTTACATGATCTTTCCTATTTGAGATGTCTTACTCTCACTGGTGTAAGAATGTTGAGGGTTTTTTTTTAACATTTGGAAATATCAAATAAAAATGGATACACAACTACATTTCATTTCAATGTTTCAAAAACAAATGAAAAGGATACTAAAATATGTCATCAGCAATATGAAGAACTTCTACCTACTATATAACAAATAATTATTTGGGGTCATGGAATGCTAACAGTATCTGAACCTCCCCTATCAGTGGACTTGGGGAGTGACATGCATGCAGAAAGGGGAGGGAGGGTGGGATCGGGAGGGGAGAAGGGAGGGGCTTATGGGGGGATACAAAATGAATAAAGTGTAATTAATAAAAAAAATGTTTTCCATAAAAAAAAAAGTTACTTGTATAAGCAATGCCCTTCGGCTATTTAGCCTCATGGTCTCTCGTGTCATACCATTTGCTGAAATAAGATATTTCAGAAATCTTACAGATCAGCAGCTAAAATTCAAGCTCACCAATTTTTGTTTGTTTGTTCCTTCCCCATCCCTATATATCTTCCTTCCTTTCTTCTCAAGTCAGTGTCTCAGTCTGTAGCCCTTTCTGTGCTGTAGTCCAGGTTGGACTTGAACTTATAGTGTTCTGCCTGCCTCTCCCTCCTAAGTACTAGATTACTACACCTAACTCAAGAGGAATATTTTTTTAAATATGTCACTACTAACTCAGCCACACGAGGAAGTAAAGCACAGACAGTTAGCAGCATGTGTGTGTACTATATGTACTCTATCATTCTGAAATGAAATATAAATATATGTATTTATTTAAACTAATTATTACTCTGTACTTTTCTTTACCAAAATGTTATTGATTCAAAACAAATAACAAGAATGACAGTGTATCTATGAGACAAGAAAATGTAATAGAATAATTAGCAATACACATATATATTATTGCTTTAACATCCTAAGTTCCCAGACAAAAAGAATCTTGGCACTATTACTGATTCTATAAGGATGATAGGCTGATTACAACTTTTGTGATTGTGAAGAGTAAGAATGTTGTAGGTCTGGAGCTAAATTATAGTGGGTCTGTAACCCCTTTAATAGCCATCATTATTCACCTCTGTTTGTGACCTGACATCTTTGTGACTATTAGCTAAACCCTAACAAGCCTCCAGCTTCCCCCAAACCAAAGGCTAAGAATACTATTAGTTGGAATCTAAGCTCTGTGCCATAGATTTCCCTGCCTTACCTCCTTACCAGATGATGCCACCAATGTATTTTAAAGTTGCCTTCATCTATTTCTTTTATCTTTAATTTCTTTTAAGATATGGGGCCATGGCTGGCCTTAAACTCATATAGAACTGTTTGCCTGCTTCTGCCTCCTGAGTGCTGGGCTTGAAAGCATGCACCACCATTCTCAGCTGTTTTTTGTTTTGTTTTGGTTTGGTTTTGGTTTTTGAGACAGGTTTCTCTGTGTAGCCTTGGCTCTCCTGAACTCGTTTTGTAGACCAGGCTGGCCTCAAACTCACAGAGATCCTCCTGCCCCTGCCTCTCTGAGTGCTGGGATTAAAGGTAGGTGTGTATCACCACACCATCTTCAGCTGTTCTTTAATGCCTAAAAACCCCATGAGACTGTTGCTGTGTTGGAATATGGTATTTGGGACAACCTTAATCTGTGTTCTTGGGTCAAGGTCACTCATATTTGACTCACCAAGATAATATGTCATAACCAAAAGCAAGTTAAGGAGGAAAGGGTTTATTTCAAGCTTACACTTACACATTATAGTTCATTAAAGAAGGAAGTCAGGACAGGAATTTAATCAAGGCAGGAACCTGGAAGTAGAAGCTGATGCCATCACATTTAAAATGTGTGTTTATCAGAGAAAATGGCTTTAACATTCAGAAATTATTTTAAATTGTGGAACTGAAGTTGGATTCCAAATAAGACACAGTTCAGTAACGAAGTTGCAAAAGTCCTTTATACTTTGGTTGCAATTTTCTGGTATTTCTTTTCCTTGATTTTTTGAAGTAGTCTTATTTCTGAATAAAGGCCATGTTTTCGGAGAAATAAGTTTTTGTTTTTTGTTTTTGTTTTTGTTTTTGTTTTTTTATTCCTGCACCCTGTGTGTGAGATTGAACTCAAGTCAATCCATTCTTTCCTGGCCTGAACAATGATTACTCCTTGACTGGTTTCTAGCTAGACTCCTCGGATGCATCTGTAGTAAGCCTCAACCTTGGCCCCTAAGATACAAATAAAATCTGATGTATTTTCTAACAGCCACAACCAGAGGATGATGTTGCACTGTTTCCTCAAGCTCCTACCCCCACTCCTGACTAAGGAGCTTTTCTAAGAAAACTCCCATTTGCCAAAAAGTATTTGCTATTTGTTTTACCAGATGCTTAAAGATACATATAGCCATCAAATCGCACTCTAAGAGAGGACTGTCCCTCGATCTAATGCAATTTAGCAAATCCAGATGAGTTTCACAGGATCTAGAGTCTTCTTTCTGCTGTAGTAACTTTTTATTTCTAACTCTCGTCCAGATCAACTGTTTCTGCCCAACTCCTTTATTGTTACTTTGATACAAATCAAAGTTGTCTTCATTTAATGATGTTCCTCTTGTATTGCAGCAGTGTATTTTTTTAATTAAAATCTTCTGTTACTACTTTAAGCAGCGGCTTTATTTATCTTTGATAGGTTCCTTATCTTCTCCTCAAAGATCTTTAAATAATTTTGAAGAAATAATGTAAAAATTTCTGTTTTGCCATAATCCTCCTTTTCCCCATTTTAATGTGTTTTCAAATGAGATTGTTCTTTTGCAGTTTAAAATATGATTATACTCATATTGTAATATACAATAATGTATATATTCTTTATATTATATAGGCCAGCATTTTAGTGTGTTTTTTGCACTTGTTAGTTTTTATTGTTTTTATTAAGTTTTTATTTTTTTATATTAGTTACAGTTTATTTACTTTGTATCCCAGCTGTAGCCCCTTCCCTCATTCCCTCTCAATCCCACCCTCCCTCCCTCATTTCCTCCCATGCTGCTAAGTCCACTGAGAGGGGAGATCCTCCTCCCCTTTCATCTGGCCCTAGTCTATCAGGTCTCCTCAGGACCATGCATGGAGATAACCTTGAACCCCTGCACAGATGTAACCCATGGCAGCTCAGTAGCCAAGTGAGTACCCTAATAAGGGGAACAAGGGGCTGACTCTGACATGAACTGATTGGCCTGCTCTTTGATCACCTCTCCCTGATGGGGGAGCAGCCTTACCAGGCCACAGAGGAAGTCAATGCAGCCACTCCTGAGTGTCCAGGTAACAAAGCATACAAAGTTTGAGAAATGAAACAATAGAGACATAATAAAAATAGAGTCTTCAGATTCAAATTTGGATTTGATCCAACATGAGGGAGCCTAGTGGATACTGTGTCTGACAAGCAGGATGGCAGTGACTGCATAGCAATCAACAGACCAAACTCTGGGCCCTAAAATACCAGTGATTGTGTTTCCCAGGTGAGAGGAAACCCCAAGGTGTGGGAAGAAACCAGGTCCATTCTCTGGTCACCCAGCTAAATTCTGGAAGATTTCCTGGGTCCCAGCAGGTGCTTGATCTCCAGCCTAGAGCCACACACCTGCATGATCTGATCACCATCCCAGACTGAATTGTGGGCACCACAACTCCAGAGACTAGGATTTCCAGTCAAGATAAAACCTCACAGTGAAGTAAGCAATTGAGACCAACCTCAGGTCACCCAGACAATCCCTGGAAAAGGTCCTGGAGTTCAGCTGGCACTCAGCCACTAGCCCAGAGACCTGCCTGCACGTCCGACTTACAGTCCCAGACAGAAGTGTGGGCCCCAGGGTACTAGAGATTGGATTTCCCTATTGGGAGAAATCCCCACAGTGGGGGAAACATCAGGTCCAACCTCAGGATACCCAGCTGTGGAAAAGTTTCTCGATTCCCGCAGGTTCCAGTCTCTAACTTCTTGCTACACACATGAGTGCTACGCTCACTTGCCACTGATTACTGCTTGGGTACTGGGGAGCAGGGCTCCATCCTCATACCCACAGAAGCCTGAGACCCACTGGATCAGCCCCCAGATACTGCTCCAAGGTGCAACCAGTTATCCTTAGCTAAACTGACCAAATCGCAGGGCTCCCTGTTTCTTCAAGAGGGATGTGCCCAGAAAACACAGTGTAAGAACAGCAGCAACAGTTCACTAAATTCAGAGCAAGAAACCCAAAGGTAGACAAGTTGTCTCCAAAACTTCTTCTGTTGAGAGGACAGAAGCCCTGATTACCAACAACCACAGTTACCACACAGTTACCTGAGGTGAGCTGTGGCAATTCCTGAGAAGCACTGCCATTCAGTTGACAATATCCAAAAAGGTGAGGAGGCCTCCTTCAGGAAAACCATCTTCCTGCTAAGGGGATTCTCCCCACCATAGGATTCCAGCAGACACCAGAAACTAACAGCCAACACCTGAGACAGCCAGGTGGGTAGAGGCCATCATAAAAGCACAACCAACAAAAGGCAAAGAAATATGGCAACTCCAGAACCCAGTTATCCTGGGGCAAGTAACCCTGGACAGCCTACATAAGTGAAATTCTAGAAGATGACTTTACATCTATGCTTATGAAGAGGATAATAGAGCAAAAAATAAAATGATTAAAATAACAGAGGAAGATAAAGTCAGATTATGACCATCAATAAAGAAATACAGGAAGATGCATCCAAACAGTTTGAGGCCTTCAGAGAGGAAACTGTTAAATCACAGAAAGAAGTAAAAAAAAAGAGATAAATATTCAAATAAACAGGTGAATGAATTGAAGGAAAAACAGGAAAATACAGTGAAACATGAAGAAAATCAGCAAAACTGTTCAATATCTGCAGATAGAATTGGAAAAATTAAAGAATACACAAATGGAGGAAATTATGGAGAGGAAGAACTTAGGGAAGAAAACAGGAACTACAGAGGTAAGCATAACCAATAGACTATGAGAGACAAAAGAAAGAATCTCAGGTGTAGAAGATACAATGGAAGAAATCTATGTATCCATCAAAGAAATGATACATTAAAAAAATTTCTGACACAAATCATCCAAGAAATTTAAGACAACATGAAAAGACAAAACTTAAGAATAATAGAAATAGTGGGCGGGGCAAGATGGCGGCGCCAGGAGGACTCTCATTCTGAGGAGCAGCACAGCAGGATTGGCACAGTGACCAGCAATCAGAACTCGCGGCCATAAAACACAAGTGGTTGTGTTTCTCAGGTGAGAGGATACCCCACGGTGGGGGATTCAATCAGCTTTAACTCACCCGGCTAAACCGCGGAAGAGATCCCCGTTCTGCCAGGCGCTTAGTCGCCAGCCCAGAGCTACCCGCCAGCGCAATCTGGTCACGGTCCCAGACTGAACTGTGGGCCCACAACACCATAGACTGGATTTCCCAGTCGAGAGATAACCCCACGGAGCAGGAAACAATTGGGACCGACCCCCGGTTACCCAGACATCCCCTGGAAAAGACTCGGGTTCCGCGGGTGCCCCAGGAGCCAGCCCAGACCCAGAGCCGGGACAAAGGCGCCTGCACAGAGCCCTGCCTGCGCGCGTGATTCGCTGCCTCAGATAGAACTGTGGGCACCAGGGCACCAGACTGCGTGTCTCTGGCAGGAGGAAACGCCCAGCGGAGGGAGTCAGCAGCACTAACGCTTAGGACACCCAGCACCAAAACACTTCCTGGACTCACGCAGACTCTAGTGCAGGCAGAGGCGCTGTGCTCTGCCGCCATTGTTGCGTTCCCCTGGGGCACTGGGACACACAGCTGCTTCCTCGGACCTGCAGGAGCCGAAGAGCCATTACAGCAGCCCTCAGATACTGTGCCAGGGATCGGCCAGTTGTCCCTGGCTGGACTGCCAAAACTATGGGAATCCCTGATCCTTCAGGGGGCTGCACCCACAGCGTCTGGACCAGAGCGGTGCCTACAGCCGCCATCCCAGACAGAGACACACAGCTTCTGGTCCAGAGTGAGGCACCCAGCCTCCAGACCAGAGCAGTGCCCCCAGGCGCCAACTCAACCTAGGTGCACATTCTCCAGGTCCAGAGCAGAGCAATCAGCCTTTGGCCCAGAGACTTGCTGAGTGCACCTCCCACTTTCTCAGACAGAACTGTGCGCCCCAGGATAACAGACTGAGTTTCCCTGTTGGGAGAAAACCCCACAGCTAGGGAATCAGCAGTCTCTTCAAGAGGACTGTACATGGAAATTTAGTGAGCAGCAGCACACTAAATTTATAACAAGAAACCCAGCAGTGGAGCAGCTGTCTTGAGAAATTTTATGGGTAAGAGGAGATCCCCCCCTGCCTAACATAGACCACAGCTACTACTCAGGGCTATAAACCTGAGGTGAGCAGTGGCAACTCCGGAGAAACACTGGCCATACAGTGAACATAACCAAAAAGCAGAGAAGGACTCCTTCAGGAAAAATCATCTTCCGGCCAAGGGGATACTCCCTACCTCAGGACTCCAAGAAGCACAGAAACTAACAGCCAAAACCTAAATCAGCCCAATGGGTAGAGGTCAGCGTAAAGGCTCAACCAACAAAAGACAGAGCAATATGGCATCTCCAGAACCCAGCCATCCAGGAGGGAACAGCCCTGAACAATGCAGCATAATAGAAAATCAAGAAGATAACCTTACATCTATGTTGATGAAGAGAATAATAGAGGAAACAGATAAAATACGCAAAGAATTAGAGGAAGATAAAACCAAACAGATCATGGCTATCCGTAAAGAAATGGAGGAAGATAAAGACAAGCAAATTAGGGCCATCTGTGAAGAAATACGGGAAGATGCAGCCAAACAGCTTGTGGCCTTCAGAGAAGAAATAATTAAATCACTGAAAGAAATAAAAGAGACAGAGTTGAAGGAACTAAAAGAAAAAGAGGAAAATACAAGCAGACAGGTGAAGGAAGTATACAAAACAACTCAAGACCTGAAACTAGAACTAGAAAAATTAAAGAAAACACAAATGGAGGAAATAATGGAGAGGAAAAATTTAGGGAAGAAAACAGGAACTACAGAGGTAAGCATAACCAACAGAATGCAAGAAATGGAAGAAAGAATCTCAGGTGTAGAAGATACAATGGAAGAAATCGATGTATCTGTCAAAGAAAATGTTAAATCCAAAAAATTCCTGACACAGACTGTCCAAGAAATCCAAGACAATATGAAAAGACAAAACCTAAGAATAATAGGAATAGAGGAAAAAGAAGACTCCCTTCTCCAAGGGCCAGAAAATATTTTCAACAAAATCATTGAAGAAAATTTCCCCAAGTTAAAGGAGAAGCCAATAAGGATACATGAGGCCTACAGAACACCCAACAAATTTGAACAGAAAAGAAAATCCTCCCGCCACATAATAATCAAAACAGTAAGTATACAGAACAAAGAAAAAATACTAAAAGCTGCAAGGGAAAAAGGCCAAGTAACATATAACGGCAAACCCATTAGAATCACACCTGACTTTTCAACAGAAATTATGAAAGCCAGGAGGGCCTGGACAGATATCATGCAGACCCTAAGAGAACACAGATGTCAACCCAGGCTACTATACCCTGCAAAACTCTCAGTCCTCATAGACGGAGAAAACAAGATATTCAATGACAAAAACAAATATCAACAATACCTACACACAAATCCAGCATTACAGAAGACACTGGAAGGGAAAATACAACCCAAGAAAATTAGCTTCTGTCAAGAAAACACAGGAAATTATTAACCTTACTACAGCAAAACAAAAAGCAACCAAGCACACAATCGTATGAACACAGCCAACATCAAAATCAAAGGATCTAACAGCCACTGGTCATTAATCTCTCTCAACATCAATGGACTCAACTCTCCAGTAAAAAGACACAGATTAACAGAATGGATACGTAAACAAAACCCAGCAATCTGTTGCATACAAGAAACACACCTAAGACACAAAGATAGACATTACCTGAGGGTAAAAGGTTGGAAGACGACTTTCCAAGCAAATGGACCCAAGAAACAAGCAGGAGTAGCCATTCTAATATCTGATAAAATAGACTTTCAACCAAAATTAATAAAAAGAGATGAGGAAGGACACTTTATACTCATCAAGGGAAAATTCCACCAGGAAGACATCACAATCCTGAACATCTATGCCCCAAATACAAGAGCGCCCACATTTGTAAAAGAAACATTGATAAAATTTAAACCACATATAGATCCCCACACATTAATAGTGGGGGACTTCAACACCCCACTCTCAGCAAAGGACAGGTCAACAAAACAGAAATTAAACAAAGAAACAATATCTCTGACAGAGGTCATGAATCAAATGGACCTCACAGACATCTACAGAACTTTACACCCAAACACAAAATAATTTACCTTCTTCTCAGCACCTCATGGAACCTTCTCCAAAATAGATCATATAGTTGGTAACAAAGCAAGCCTCAACAGATACAAGAAGACTGAAATAATCCCTTGTATCCTGTCTGATCACCATGGAATAAAGCTGGACTTCAACAACAACAGAAATAGCAAAAAGCCTACACACTCATGGAAACTGAACAACTTGTTACTAAATGACAGCTGGGTCAGGGAAGAAATAAAGAAAGAAATTAAAGCCTTTCTAGAACTCAATGAAAATGAAGACACAACATACCCTAACTTGTGGGACACAATGAAAGCAGTGCTAAGAGGAAAGTTCATAGCACTAAGTGCCTTCAAGAAGAAATTCGAGACAGCTCATTCAAGCAACTTAATGGCCCACTTAAAAACCCTAGAAAAAGAAGAAGCACACACACCAAAAAGGAGTAGACGGCTGGAAATAATCAAACTCAGGGCTGAAATAAATCAATTAGAAACAAATAAAACAATTCAAAGAATCAATGAAACCAAGAGCTGGTTCTTTGAGAAAATCAACAAGATCGACAAACCCTTAGCCAAGCTAACTAAAAGGCAGAGAGACACCACCCAAATCAACAAAATCAGAAATGAAAGGGGGGACATAACTACAGACACTGAGGAAATCCAAACAATCATTAGGACTTACTTCAAAAGTCTATATGCCACAAAATTTGAAAATCTAAATGAAATGGACAATTTTCTTGATCGATTTGACTCACCAAAGCTGAATCAGGACCAGGTAAATCAACTAAATAGTCCTATATCCCCCAAAGAAATAGAAGCAGTCATCAAAAGTCTCCCATCCAAAAAAAGCCCAGGACCAGATGGCTTCAGCGCAGAGTTCTACCAGACCTTCAAAGAAGAGCTAACTCCAATTCTCTTCAAACTATTCCACAAAATAGAAACAGAAGGAACATTACCAAACTCATTCTATGAAGCCACAATCACCTTGGTACCTAAACCTCACAAAGACTCAACAAAGAAAGAGAATTTCAGGCCAATGTCCCTTATGAACATTGATGCAAAAATACTTAACAAAATACTTGCAAACCGGATCCAAGAACACATCAAAGATATTATCCACTATGACCAAGTAGGCTTCATCCCAGGTATGCAGGGGTGGTTCAATATACGGAAATCCATCAATGTGATCCACCATATTAACAAACTGAAAGAAAAAAACCACATGATAATCTCCCTAGATGCTGAAAAAGCATTTGACAAAATCCAACATCCATTCATGTTTAAAGTACTGGAGAGATCAGGGATACAAGGCACATATCTAAACATAGTAAAGGCGATATACAGCAAGCCTATAGCCAACATCAAACTGAACGGAGAGAAACTTAAAGCAATCCCACTGAAATCAGGGGCAAGACAAGGCTGCCCACTGTCTCCATATCTCTTCAACATAGTGCTGGAAGTCCTTGCTAGAACAATAAGACAGTTGAAGGAGATCACGGGGATAAAAATTAGAAAGGAAGAAGTCAAATTATCACTATTTGCAGATGATATGATAGTATATATGAGTGACCCCTAAAACTCTACCAGGGAACTCCTACAGCTGATAAACACCTTCAGCAAAGTGGCCAGATACAAAATTAACTCAAAAAAAATCAGTAGCCCTCCTGTATACGAAAGACAAAAGGGCTGAGAAAGAAATTAGGGAAACAATAACCTTCACAATAGCCACAAATGACATAAGGTACCTTGGAGTACCCTAACCAAGGAAGTCAAAGACTTGTATGAAAAAAATTCAAGTCTCTGAAGAAAGAGTTAGAAGATATGAGAAGATGGAAAGATCTCCCATGCTCATGGCTTGGCAGGATTAACATAGTAAAAATGGCCATCTTACCAAAAGCAAACTACAGATTTAATGCAATTCCCATCAAATTGCCAACACAATTCTTTACAGACCTGGAAAGAAAAATTCTCAACTTCGTATGGAATAACAAGAAACCGAGAATTGCTAAAACAATCCTCTACAATAAAAGATCTTCTGGAGATATCTCCATCCCTGATCTCAAGCTGTATTATAGAGCAACCGTTAAAAAAACTGCATGGTACTGGCATAGAAACAGAATGGTGGATCAATGGAATCGAACAGAAGACCCAGAAATAAACCCACACACTTACGGACACCTGATTTTTGACAAAGATGCCAAAACCATACAATGGAAAAAAAGATAGCATCTTTAACAAATGGTGCTGGTCCAACTGGATGTCTACATGTAGAAAAATGAAAATAGATCCATACTTATCACCCTGCACAAAACTGAAGTCCAAGTGGATCAAAGACCTCAACATAAAACCAGACACATTAAATCGGCTAGAAAAAAAGGTGGGGAATACCCTAGAACTCATTGGTACAGGAGAAAACTTCCTGAACAGAACACTAACAGCACAGGCTCTAAGAGTAACAATCAATAAATGGGACCTCATGAAATTGAAAAGCTTCTGTAAAGCAAAGGACACCATCATCAAAACAAAGCGACTGCCTACAGATTGGGAAAGAATCATCACCAACCCTTTATCTGACAGAGGACTTATATCCAATATATATAAAGAACTAAACAAGCTGAAAAGCAACAAACCAAGTAATCCACTTAAAAAATGGGGAACAGAGCTAAAGAGAGAATTCTCTGCAGAGGAATATCGAATGGCAGAGAAGCACTTACAGAAATGCTCAACCTCATTAGCCATTAGGGAAATGCAAATCAAAACAACCCTGAGATTTCACCTTACACCCATTAGAATGGCCAAGATGAAAATCTCAAGGGACAACACATGCTGGAGAGGTTGTGGAGAAAGGGGAATCCTTCTCCACTGCTGGTGGGAATGTAAACTTGTACAACCACTCTGGAAATCAATCTGGCGCTTTCTCAGACAACTAGGAATAGCGCTTCCTCAAGATCCAGCCATACCACTCCTAGGCATATACCCAAAAGAGGCGCAAGTACACAAAAAGGACATTTGCTCAACCATGTTTGTAGCAGCTTTATTTGTAATAGCCAGAAGCTGGAAACAACCCAGATGCCCCTCAACTGAAGAATGGATGCAGAAACTGTGGTACATCTATACAATGGAGTATTACTCAGCAATGAAAAATAAGGAAATCATGAAATTTGCAGGTAAATGGTGGGACCTGGAAAGGATCATCCTGAGTGAGTTGTCCCAGAAGCAAAAAGACACTCACGGTATATACTCACTCATATAAACATACAATATAGAATAAACCCACTAAAATCTGTACATCTAAACAAACTAAGCAAAAGAGAGGACCCTAACTAAAATGTTCAATCCCCATCCTGAAAGGCAAAGAGGATGGACATCAGAAGAAAACGAAAATAGGAAACAACCTGGGAACCCCCTACAGAGGGCCTCTGAAAGCCAGAAGAAAACAGGAAACAACCTTGAAACCTGCCACAGAGGGCCTCTGAAAGCTTCTGCAGTATAAACTGTCAAAGCAGATGCTGAGCCTGATGGCCAACTGATGGGCAGAGTGAATGGAATTTTATGTAAGAAGTGGGAAATAGTAAGAGCTGGAGGGGACGGGAACTCCACAAGCAGAGCAACAGAACAAGATAATTTGAACACAGGGAACTTCCCAGAGACTCATACTCCAACCAAGGACTATTCGTGGAGATGACCTGGAACCCCTGCACAGGTGTAGCCCATGGCAGTTCAGTGTCCAAGTGGGTTACATAGTAATGGGAAGAGGGACTGCCTCTGACATAATCTGATTGGCCTGCTCATTGATCACTTCCCCCTGAGGGGGGAGCAGCCTTATCAGGCCACAGTAGAGGACAATGCAGCCACTTTTGATGAGAACTGATAGACTAAGATCAGAAAGAAGAGGAGAACCTCCCCTATCAGTGGACTTGGGGAGTGGCATGCATGCAGAAAGGGGAGGGAGGGTGGGATCGGCAGGGGAGGAGGGAGGGGCTTATGGGGGGATACAAAATGAATAAAGTGTAATTAAAAAAAAAAGAAGAAACTGCAGCCACTCCTGATGAGACCTAATTGACTAGGATCAGAAGGAAGGAAAAGAAGAGCTCCCCTATCAGTGGATTTGGGGAGGGGCATGCATGCAGAGGGTGGAGGAAGGGAGGGATTGGGATGGAAGGAGGGAGGGAACCACAGGGGGGATACAAAGTAAATAAAGTGTAATTAATAAAGAATTAAAAAAAAGAAAAGAAAAAAGAACTTATATAGTAATCTTAAGGAAAATTTTGTCAAAAAAAAAAAAGAATAATAGAAATAGAGGAAAAAGAAGATTCCAGTCTCCAAGGCCCAGAAAATATTTTCAACAAAATCGTAGAAGAAATGTTCCCCAACTTAAAGGAGAGGCCTATAAGAATACAAGAGACCTACAAGAACACCTAATAAATAAGACTCTAAGAAAACACAGATGTCAGCCTAGGCTACTATACCCAGCAAAACTCTCAGTCATCATAGACAGAGAAAACAAGATATTCAATGAAAAAAAATAAACAATACCTTCCCACAAGTCCAACATTACAGAAGATACTAGAAGGAAAAATACAACCCAAGAAAATTAACTACTTTCAGGAAAGCACAGGAAATAAACAACTTCACTACAGCAAAACTAAAAGTAGCCAAGCACATAAAAACACTACCACAACCAACATCAAAATCAAAGAAACAAACAGTGACTGGTCATTAATCTCTCTCAACATCAATGGACTCAACTCTCCAATAAAAAGATACAGACTAACAAAATGGATGCCTAAATAAGACCCAACAATCTGTTGCATACAAGAAAAACACCTAAATCACAAGACAGATATTACCTGAGAGTAAAGGGCTGGAAGATGATTTTTCAAGCAAATGGATCCAAGAAGCAAGCAGGATTAGCCATTCTAATAGCTAATAAAATAGACTTTCAACCAAAATTAATCAAAAGAGATGGGGAAGGACACTTCACACTTGTCAAAGGAAAATTCCACCAAGAAGACATCACATACAATCATGAACATCTATGCCCCATATACAATGGCACACATATTTGTAAAAGAAACATTAATAAAGAAGCTAAGCAAGAAGGAGGACCATGGGTAAGATGCTCAGTCCTCATTTAGAAGGGCAAATCGATGGACATTGTAAGAGAGAGAAAACAGGGAACAGGACAGGAGCCTACCACAGAGGGCCTCTGAAAGACTCTACCCTGCAGGGTATCAAAAACAGTTGCTGAGACTCATAGCCAAACTTTGGCAAAGTGCAGGGTATCTTATGATAGAAGAGGCAGTTGAAAGACCTGGAGAGGACAGGAGCTCCACACAGTGAACAACAGAACCAAAAATTCTGGGCATAGGGTTCTTTTCTGAGACTCCAACCAAGGACCATGCATGGAGATAACCTAGAACCCCTGAAAAGATGTAGCCCATGTCAGCTTAGTCTCCAAGTGGGTTCCCTAGTAATGGGGACAGGGATTGTCTCTGATGTGAACTCAGTGGCCTGCTCTTTGGTCACCTTCCCCTGATGGGGGCAGCCTTATGAGGCCACAGAGGAAGACAACACAGCCAGTCCTGATGAGACCTGATAGACTAGGATCAGATTGAAGACAAGTAGGACCTCTGCTATCAGTGGACAGGGGGAGGGGCATAGGTGGAGAAGAGGGAAAGAGGGTGTGTTTGGGAGGGGTTGAGGGAAGGGGCTACACTTGGGATACAAAGTGAATAAACAATAATCAATAAAAAATAAATAAAAGTTTTAAAATGGAGACTTGGAGGCAAAATGGATTCTGATACACTAATGGCTACAACAGGTGTTAACAGAGGAGCCATAGTTATGGTAAGAAATAAAGTAGGTGTCAACAGAGGGGCTATAAAATTTAAGGAGGTTACAAAAGTTCCTTGTGTTCACTTAATGTTTTCTGTCAACAGTTTTAAAATAGTTGGAATGTCATTTAGTTTCCTTTTTGAGTTAGTATCAGGGAAGCAAGACATGCTCAATATCTAACAATTATTTGTGTGTGTGTGTAAAAGTGTTTTTTATTTGTCATTATTGGTATAATCAGATGCAACATATATTTTCGAATAGTTTTTTTAAAATAATTTCTTCACTTCTTCACTTTTCATTCCAATTTTAGCTTCCTTCCTCATTTCCTCCCAATCCTACCCTCCCTCCCTCTTCCCCCCACCATCCCCTTCTCCCAGTCTACTGATAGGGAAGCCCTTCTCCCCTACTTTTGAACCTGACCTATCAAATCTCATTAGTACTGCTTGGAACCCCTTCCTCTGTACCCTGGGAAGGCTGCCCCACCAGGGTGAGATGATCAAAATGCAGGCAAGCAGGTTCATGACAGAGGCAAACCCCTGTTCCCCTTACTTAGGAATCCATATGGAGACTGAGCTGCCTATGAGCTATATCTGAGCAGGTGGTCTAGGACCTCTCCAGCATGGTCCTTGGTTGCTGCATCAGTCTCTGCAGGACCCCCTGGACCCAAATTTATTGGCTCTGTTGGTCTCCTTGTAGAGCTCCTATCCCCTCCAGGACCCTCTATTCCCCACCACTACACTTTTCCATAAACCTCCCTGTGTTCTTCCCAAAGTTTGGCTGTGAGTCTCTGCACTTGCTGCACAAATACAGATTTGAATTTAATGGACACAGTTTTCAAAATTAATCCTTTCTCATGACTTTTAAAATTATTTTATACAATACTTTATTATAAAAACCTTGAAAATAAAATGCCATTTTATTTCTTAACCAATTTAACTCTTCTAGCTGCATAGACGTTCACTGAGACATACTTTGGGTGTGATTAATCTCATGGATTTTGTTGGTGTGGGTCATTATAGTATTTCAGTTCTACCCAGTGCAAGCAATGCATACTTTTTCTAAAATTTGTTTTTTTCTCATATACTGATGGACAACAGTACTGTTAATTATGATTTTGTTTTCCTTTTTGAAAATGCCACAGTGATGCCCTTACTGGAAAAAAAATGGTTTCCTACCTCTGAAATGTTATCATTGGTACTTGAATGATAAAATTTTAGTACTGTAGATGGGCTTTTGTCATGAATGTGACTTAGAAGAAACGTTTAGAGTGGACTACCACATATACCTTCATGAATTTTGCAGTAACTGGTATTTTGTCTTTTTTTCCCCCTCTTCTTTCTCTACTTAACACATAAATTGAGAATTTGGTTTCTTGTTGGAAGTTTTGTGAAGTGACCAGAAACTTCGGTGCTTGCACAATGATTTTACTTGAAATGCAAGAAGAACTGAAATGTTTCAACAGTGTACATGTAAAGACTTTATTTACACTATATGCTAAAAATATCTTTCAGTTTCTTTAAATGCATCTTTTAAATAACTCATCAAAAATGATCTGTGAAAAGTTGAGTATCAATGATATTTTTCTTCTTTCATATCAGCTACCAAAATAGCTTTACACAATAAAAAAAAGACTAATATGTTTGGCACACCATGTTAAACTACTGTTGTGTTCAGCTTTGTTGTGTGTAAGGTAGACCTAGTCTTTCCAGTCCTGTATTCTGGAAAGCGTTCTTCATTCATAAAAGTTTTAAGTTAGAATAACAGTGAAAATAATCTTTAATTACTAGAGCATATATTTCATCAAATTTATACTAAAATATTTCTCTTAATAATTACTAAATGCTATTTTTATTTTTAACTTCCAGATTATCAGTTACTGACATACAAAAATGCAACTTTTTGCATATTGACTTGATAAACTATCTATTGCTGTTGCAATAAATTGTTATAGAATTACTGGCTTAAGACAACAGAAACTTCTAGAAGTCTAGAAAATAGTTCTAGAAGTCATAAATCAGAAATGAGTATCTCAGCCAAGAAACGCACTTTTAAAGTAAAAGGAACCTTTCTTCTTCTATTTTTTAGTTTGTATATTTCACCTATAGTCTTTGACTTGTGACCATATGCTCCCACATTCAAATATAGAATTCACGATGAATATTTTCTGGTGCTGTTTTTTCCCCCTCAGGTCATCTCTTTTTACTTCCTCTTTTACTGTTATATATGCTTATAATTACATTGAGTCTACTCAGTTAATTTTATATCATATCCTTATTGTAAGGCCGTAATATTAAGAATACTGATTACTAAAGTGTAATTAATAAAAAAAATTTTAAAAAAAGTAAAAAAAAGAATACTGATTACATGTGTAACTTTTATTCCATTCTGTGCTACAGGAGATGATATAACCAAAGCTTCTCCATATACCTGCACAAGACCAAACCAGCGTGGATGGGAGGAATTCACAAAGTCCTACCCCAAGCTAATGAGCTATTGGCAGCTGATGGCTGCTAGGAAAAGAAGAAGTCTTTCTGGTAAGTTGACCACATTCCAGTGCATGGCTCCATATCTATCTGCATACACCTGGCACCAACTCGATTTAGAGGGCTATAAAATATTTAAATGAGAGGACATTCAGGTCAGGTGGGAGAGGGAGCTGGTAAAGGTGTCTGGGAGAGGTACAGGGGAGAATGGAAGTAGATATCATCAAAATACATTATATGTATGGAATTTTCAAAGAAAGAATACACACACACATATATATAAAGGTTTTTTTTTTTTTTCAATACAGGGTTTCTCTGTATAGCCTTGTCTGTCCTGGCCTCCCTTTGTAGACCAGGCTGGACTAGAACTCACAGAAATTGGCCTGCCTCTGCTTCACAAGTTCTGGGATTACAGGCATGTGCCTCTGTGCCTGGCTAAATATATACATACATACATACATACATACATATATATATATATATATATATACACACACACACACACACACACATATATATATATATATATATGGCTAATATTATAATGTCAAGAAGTACAAGAAGGAAATCAGTAAAACAGTAAAAACAGTAAAAAGGTGTGTTAAGGGTATTTTACGTTTAATTTGTTTAAGAATTTAAAAAATATTTAAAATATCTTGAAGATAAACTGAGTTTTATGATGTGGTTTGAATATATTTGACCCCCATGAAGCAATTTGATTTTTATATGAATTACATTATTATTTAATACATGAGAGAGAAACAAGAAATATCAGACTTTTTGTTTATTTTTTATAATTTCATATATATGCAATGTATTTGCAAAATTTTTGTACTTTTCCACCCACAACTCTTCAAATTCATAATCTCATCTTCTTTGATTATTATTGATATATAGCCTGCTAGTCCATTTAGTATTTCTCATATATATGTACATTTAGAGCTAATAACCTGTCGAGGACTTTTTTTCTGGAGAAGGCTTGATGTTCCTCTCTGAGCTCTTCATCTAGGGGTGAGATCTGTTAGATACATGAAATGCTCACACCACATCACATATCAAATTCATTTCCTGTTTTATTCTATTTCTAAATGATTTTATGTTGTGGCATGTATGCACACACATATAACCATGATAAATAAAAATGAAACAAGGAAAGCATCCTGCAAATGCTAAAATGTAATAGAATGCAAAGTGATCAATTAATTATAGTACCTAACTTTTAAAAATCAAAATGAATTAATTCTCCTTTGTGAGGGAAGTAGAGACTGTCGAGGAAAAATTAAAAATACATCAAAACTCATTTCCATGTTTAACAGTGACATTTTAATTATAAGAATCTGTAAGCTCATTTGTTCAGATTTTTGGCATCATGTGTGGTGATAATAACAATATTCATGATGCGTTCTGTTTTCAATGCTTGTAGAACTCCTGATTTATCTTCCCAGATGTTCCTGATAGCTGTGTCTGTACTCTTCTGTGTTAGGCAAGTGCATGTCTGGGACCACAGTGTTCCATCACCATGGTTTCACTAGATTTAATAAACTGTTGCTTAGCAAATCCACTCGTCATCCAGCTATTTTGTCTTTGCACTGTCTTCATGTTATGTCCCTGGTAAAATGTAGCTGAGCCTCTTGGCAATGGAAAATATCGGTCTCAACGTCAAACATAATCTTCCCATTTGGAACTGTTTTATTTTTCTTAAATTAGAATGGCAAATGTCAGAGAGCATTATAATTTAGTGCCAAATATAGAATCTATGGAACAAGCAGATGTATTCACAACTTGGGGTGTTTGAACTTTATTCAATTACTAATCTCCCTGTGTCTCATATATCTCATTTGTAAAACATGATAATTACACTCATCTCAGAGGACCATTGTGAGGATTAATTTAGATAACATAACTGAAACTCACCTGATACTTCATTAAGGGCCTGTCAATTGTTACTGACATCAAGAGATTAAGATGGATATTAGCCCTCTGTCATATATAGGGTTGGTGAAGCTCTTTTCCCAGTCTGTAGACTGTCATTTTGTTCTGATGACAGTGTCCTTTGCTTTACAGAAGCTTTTCAGCTTCGTGAGGTCCCATTTCTTGATTGTTGATCTTAGAGCCTTTTTAAAATATTAATCACAGGTTATTTATTTATATCCCAGCTGTATCCCCCTCCCTCATTCCCTCCCACTCCCACCCTCCCTCCCTCATCTCCTCCCTGCCCCTCTCTAAGTCCACTGATAGGAGAGGTCCTCCTCTGCTTCCATCTGACTCTAGATTATCAGGTCTCTTCAGGATTGGCTGCAATGTCCTCCTCTGTGGCCTAGCAAGGCTGCTCCTCCCTCGGTGAGGGGGGGTGTGTTAAAAAGCCAGCCATTGAGTTCATGTCAGAGACAGTCCCTGTGTGTGGGGGGGGTGTTAAAAAGCCAGCCATTGAGTTCATGTCAGAGACAGTCCCTGTTCCCTTTACTAGGGAACCCACTTAGATACTGAGATGCCATGGGCTATATCCAAGCAGGGATTCTAGGTTATATCCATGCATGGTCCTTGGTTGGAGAAACAGTCTCAGAGAAGACCACTGTGCCCAGATATATTAGGTCCTTGTGGAGCTTCTGTCCTCTCCAGGTCATACTTACTTGCCCTTCTTTCATATGATTCCCTGCACTCTGCCTAAGGTTTGGTTATGATTCTCAGCATCTGCTTTGATACACTGCTAGGTAGAGTCTTTCAGAGGCCCTCTGTGGTAAGCTCCTGTGCTGTTACTTGTTTTCTCCTACTTCCAATGTCCATTCCATTTGTTTTTCTAAGTGAAGATTGATCATCTTACCCTGGGTCCTCTTTCTTGATTATCTCTTTAGGTGTACAGATTTTAGTATGTTTATCCTATCTTATAGGTCTAGTATCTACTTATAAGTGAGTATATAACATGTGTATCTTTCTGCTTCTGGGATACCTCACTCAGGATGATTTTTTCTAGATCCTACCATTTTCCTGCAAATTTCATGATTTCCTTGTTGTTAATTGCTGAGTAGTATTCCATTGTGTAAAAGTACCACAATTTCTGTTTCCATTTCTCTGTTGAGGGACATCTGGGTTGTTCTCTTTGCATTTTCTACACGTGGACATCCAGTTAGACCAGAACCATTTGTTTAAGATGCTATCTTTTTACCATTGTATGGTTTCGGAATTTTTGTCAAAAATCAGGTGTCTTTAGGTATGTAGATTCATTTATGGATTTTCTACACGATTCCATTGATCCACCATTTTGTTTCTATGTCAGTACCATGCAGTTTTTATTACTGTTGCTCTATAGTATACCTTGAGATCAGGGATGGAGATATCTCTAGCAGATATTTTATTGTACAGGGTTGTTTTAGTTATTCTGGGTTTTTGTTATTCCATATGAAGTTGAGAATTGTTCCTTCCAGGGCTGTAAAGAACTGTTATGGTATTTTGAGAGGAATTGCATTGAGTCTGTAGACTGCTTTTGGTAAAATGGCCATTTTCGCTATGTTAATCCTGCAGAGCTGTTAGCATGTGAGATGATTTAATCTTCTGATATCTTCTTCAATTTCTTTCTTCAGAGACATGAACATTTTTTCATACAAGTCCTTCACACAATTAGTTAGAGTTACACCAAGATACTTTATGTTTTTTTTTTTTTTGTGTGTGTGTGTGGATATTGTGAAGGATGTTGTTTTCTAGAATATCCAATTAAAAAATGGGGTACGAAGCAAAACAGAGAATTCTCAATAGAGGAATATTGAATGGCAGAGAAATATTTAAAGAAATGCTCAACATCCTTAGTCACCATGGAAATGCAAATCAAAACAACTCTGAGTTTCCATTTTACACTGATCAGATCCAATGGCTAAGATCCAAAATTCAAGCAACAACACATGCTGGAGAGAATGTGGAGAAAAGGGAACCCTCCTCCACTGCTGGTATGAATGTAAACTCATACAACCACTTTGGAAATCAATAGCAATACCTCGAGATCCAACTAGAGCACTCCTGGGTATATACCCAAAAGAAGCCCCACCATTCAACAAGGACATTTGCTCTACTATGTTTGTAGCAGCTTTATTCTTTTTTTATTTCTAATTTAGGTTTATTGCTTTTTAAAAATTTCTTTATTAATTACACCTTATTCACTTTGTATCCTCCCTGTGCTTCCCTCGTTCCTCCTGTCCCAATCCCTCCCTTCCTCCACCCTCTGCATGCATATCCCTCCCCAACTCCACTGATAGGGAAGGTCTTCTTTTCCTTCCTTCTGATCCTAGTCAATTAGGTCTCATCAGGAGTGGCTGCATTGTCTTCTTCTGTGGCCTGGTAATGCTGCTTTCCCCTCAGGGGGAGGTAATTAAAGAGCAGGCCAATCAGTTCATGCCAGAGACAGTCCCTGTTCCTATTACAATGGAACAGACAACCAGGAATAGCGCTTCCTCAAGATCCAGCTATACCACTCCTAGGCATATACCCAAAAGAGGCTCAAGTATACAATAAGGACATTTGCTCAACCATGTTTATAGCAGCCTTACTTGTAATACCCAGAAGCTGGAAACAGCCCAGATGCCCCTCAGTGGAGGAATGGATACAGAAATTGTGGTACATCTACACAATGGAATATTACTTAACAATAAAAAACAAGGAAAGCATGAAATTTGCAGGTAAATGATGGGATCTGGAAAGGATCATCCTGAGTGAGTTATCCCAGAAGCAGGAAGACGCACACAGTATATACTCACTCACATAGACATATAATACAGGATAAACCTACTAAAATCTGTACACCTAAAGAAACTAATCAAGAGGGAGGACTCTTGCTAAAATGCTCAATTCCTATCCAGAAAGGCAAAGAGCAGCTTTATTCTTAATAACCAGAATCTGGAATTAACTTAGATGTCCCTTAGCCAAAGAATGGATACAAAAATTGTAGCACATTTATACAATGGAATATTGCTTAGCTATTGAAAACAAGGAAATCATGAAATTTGCAGGCAAATGGAAGGATATAGAAAAGATCCTGAATGAGGTAACCCCTATGAACTCACTTATAAGTGGGTATTAGCTGTATAATTTAGGATAGCCATACTAAAATCTATAGCCCTAAAGAAGCCAAACATGAAGGAGAACCCTAGGGAAGACACTTAAATCTCATTCAGCATGGCAAACAGAATAGAAACCAGAAGCAGTGGAAGAGAGGGAACAGGATGGGAGCCTACTGTAAAGGATCCTCTGAAAGGCTCCACCCAACAGATCAAAGCAGATGCTGAGATTCACAGCCAAACTTTGGGCAGAGCTCAGGGAATCTTATGGAAGAGGGGGATAGAAGGACTTGGAGGGGACAGGAGCCCCACAAGGAGACCAACAAAGCTAAAAGTTCTGCACCCAGAGAATCCTGCAGAGACTGATGCACCAACCAAGGACCATGAACAGAGAGGACCTAGACCCCCTGCCCAGATGTAGCCCATGGGCAACTCAGTCTCTACCTGGGTTCCCTAGCTAGTAAGGGGAGCAGGGGCTACCTCTGTCATGAACTCGATTTCCTGTTCTTTGATCACTTGCCTCTGGTGATGTGGTTTCACCAGGCCACAGAGGAAGAGGATCCAGGCAGTCTTGATGAGACTTAATAAGCTATGGACAGATGGCAGAGGAGAACTCCCCCTATCAGTATACTAGGGTAAGGGGATAGGGGGAAGAGGGAATGAGGGTGAGATTGGGAAAATTTGAGGGAGGGGGCTTCAGTCAGGATATATAATGAATAAACTGAAAAATTAAAATTAAAAAATAGAATAAGATGGTGAAAACAAATTTTTCTAGTGTACAACTACTTCTGTATCAAACTTAATTAATGATCTGGTGAGACTTCTAAATGCTGCATGAATGATCAGAGTTGAAATGTTTGCTTGTGACAGCTGGCAGAAAGCTATGATGCAATTATATATTTACAATCAGTGAAGAATTTACAATGTATCTTATTGGCCAGAAGTAAATTATGTGAGCCTAACTGACCTTGCTACATTCCTAGAAGAAATTGTATCATGGTATATGTATATTTATTTTGTTACATTTGTTCTAGTGGTTTATGTACACAAATATATACACAGACACATACACACATTTACATATATCAACTTTCAGTTGTTATCTGAATACAGATAACAAGATAACAAGAAACTCAATATGTCCATCTTACCCAACAACAACTAACTTGTTGGTACATGCATCCATGAGGGATAATGGGCATGCATATATGATGTAAGCTAGTAAGCTTTGCTAAATGCTGTCTTTAGCACTGGAATATATAATGACCTTTTAGATAATCCATTAATGGTCAAGAGGGTCTGATTTAGCCTTATAAATTAGGAGGTGCCAGTAATTTATTTATAAGTGTTCTACTGTGGTGGGGGATGAAGCAGAGGCTGATAAGTAAATAGATAAGATCCAGGAAAATTTGGAGTCTGCTTAGGAGAAGAATGGAGAAATAAAGACAAAGTGTTGTTGTCTTAAGTGGAGTCTGAAAAGAAAACCATGAAAGGGGTGTGAGAAATAAAAGATTTTTTTTTCCAGAAAAACCCTGAGGAGTAAACTTCTGCTCTCTGAGATCTTTATGCCACCTTGATAAAGATGAGTATTTATGGAAAGCCTGAAAATTCTCAAATCCTTGTTCAGATTTCAGGTCAGATGAGAAAATAAGAGTCTACTTGTCTAGCTATCACACACTTAATTTACATTTAATCTACACAAATAACCCTTGTGCAAGTGAGGAACTATGGTTCATGTGGAAAGATAGAATCATGGCTGTTCCCACATTACACAGGAGGTATTTATTGTCTTTGAGAGACTTCTACTGTCCCCCTCTCAATATCTTCTCTCCCTTCTCATGGTCCTCTCTTTACTTTCATGTCTCACTCATGCACACACACACACACACACACACACACACACACACGCACACAAACACACACACTACGCACACATGCCCATAGATTCTTCATATGAGAGAACATAGGTGATATTTGTGTTTCTAATTTTGGTATATTTTATCTAACATACTGACCTCCAGTTCCACTTACTTTTCTGCAAATGTAATATTTTCCTTATGGCCTAATGAAACTCATTGTAGATACAAACTATCTCACCCTACTCCCTACTCAAGATGGCGCTTATCAAGAAAACAAATGACAACAGATGCTGGTGAGGATGTAGAAAGTGGGAACTCTTACACTGTTGCTATGCTTTTCTTTTCTTTCTTTCTTTCTTTCTTTCTTTCTTTCTTTCTTTCTTTCTTTCTTTCTTTCTTTCTTTTTTTTTTTAGGCAGGATTGCTGGTTATGTAGCCCAGGCTGGTCTTGAATTCATAACTATCTTCCTGTCCTAGTCTCTCAAGGGTTATCATTACAGTACTTATTGTATCCTTCCCTTTCCTTCTCTACCTCTCTCCCTTCCAGTCTCCCTGTCTCTCCCTCTTCCTCTGTCTCTTTGTGTAATTCTCTCTTATGGAGTGATTCAAAGTGATTAACTAAATTCTCTGTCAGTAGTTGTGCAGGTTAACTAGCCACAGTGATGTTTGCAGACAACTGCTGAGTGATGAGTGACAATTTCAGTCTTAATCAACAAAAACTTCATGAAAAGCTCTGTACCAAATCATTGGTAAAACAGCTCCTACACTGTTGACTCTTGATTCCAAATGAAAGGATTAATAATTATGTTATAAGCTTCTAAATCTGGAAGTAAATCAGTTCTGCAATAATAGATAACTAATAAAAACTACAAAAAGGAAAACTATAGCAACTAATGAATGAAGTCATGAGGCTTGAATGAATGTGTAAAATAAAAACTCATGGTAACATTACTGAGAAGGAAGAGGAGCAATAACTACCCTGCAGAAAGGCATGTGCAGTCTTCAGCAACCCATAGCAAAATATGCATCTCTGTTCTTTATAACTAGATGTAGTTTGAATTAAAACTGGGCGATTTTATTTCTGATGATTCATGAATCATCACCCATTTTGACTATGGCTCACAACTTTTCCCTCAAAATGTTGAACAAGAATATAAGTGAAATAAGGATGTATAGACTGAAAAAAAAAAACCCGCTAGGAAAATGGTGAAAATAGTGGAACAACTGGGTGTTTTAAAGTATCTCTGTAGTTCTAGTATATTAGGGAAGCTCAGCCAGAAGCTGACTTATACCAGTAAGAATGGGTACCTTAGAGTGATATCATCTCAAACAAACAGTGGCAAATGAAGTGACTAGGTAAAGGAAAAGTTCCTTCAGTGGTCTGTCTTCAGTGTATAGTGTATGGAATTAACAAATATGTTAACAGATTTTTGGGGCAATCATCTACATTAATTTTCAAATAAAAATTTCAAAATAATGACAAAGTAGAGAAAGGATAACTTAACTGAAATGGACTGAAACTTAAGCACAATGACAGCTAAAAATCACAAACTATAAAAATTATACAGGGTCTAAATATGCCAACAACAGATTTGAAGTGACCTAAAGTACTTTTAAAAAAGTCAGCAAATCTAAATTGAACAAAAAAAAATCAATGATTCCAATAATAATTTAAAAGTATTAGAAATGTGGCTTTAATTTCCTATTTGGTATCATGTTCCTTCTGTAGCTCTCTACCCGTGAGACAGAGCAATGAATGGGAGTACTTTAAGAAGGGTTTAGTAAAAGAATAAGTTTGAGATCAGCTTTGACAGGCTAAATTGTATGATTTCTCCAGTTACATAGAAAAAATTCTCATCTGCTAATGAAGTTTAGCCACAATATTTAAAAGACAGAGAGAATTATATTAACGAGGAAAACGGAGGAGAAGAGGGAGAAGGAGGAGGAGGAGAAGGCTTCCACCTCCGACCAAGGAATTTAAAAACAGGAGACAAAAGAGAGACCCAAAAGGGAAAATTTGCTGGACCTGTGTAACCCAAGTCTCTCGAATTGGAGGTATTTAATACTTATGGGAAATTCAAAGGGAGCTTACCTTTCTCTCAACTGAAATTTAGTCCTCTACACCAGGTGGAACAAAAACAAAATCCACAAAATTATACAGGAGATTTATATACAACTCTACCAGCAATTGAATTAGGATGAAAGGGCAATGAATGTTCTAATTAAAAGTTGAAGATGATGAAACAAGATTTTTCTCTTTTTAATGAAGTTTTCTTAGACAATTTCATACCTGTGTAAAGTACATTCTGATTACTGTTTCATGATCTCTAATTTCTCTTTCTCTCACTACTATCAATCAACCTCCCTCTCCTTCCTACAATTTCTTTTCAATATTTACATCTCCCTCTCCTCTTTCTTTTTGAGGTTCATTGAGTGAGTCACTACATGACTCTGGATTTGGAACTATCTCTTGGAGCCTTCTGTCCTTACACAACTGAAAAAAAAAATGATTGTCTTACTCCAAGAACCCATCAGTAGCTAATACTGCTATAGGAAAGAGTGACTCCTTGCCCAATCCATGTTTGACTACTGATGGGTCTAGTGTGTCTTGTTCATGCAACCACAGCTGATGTGATGTAACAATTGTATTGGCTCTTCCATGACAATCACATATAAGTGGATATTAGCCATATAATATAGGATGAACATACTAAAATCTATACTCCTAAAGAAGATAAAAAACAAGGAGGACCCTAGGGAAGATGCTCAAGCCTTATTCAGAAGAACAAATTCGATAGACTTTGGAAGGAGGAGAAGACAGGGAACAGGACAGAAGCCTGCAACAGAGGGTCTCTGAAGGACTCTACTGATTGAGATATCAAAGCAGAGGCTGAGACTCATAGCCAATATTTGGGCAGAGTGCAAGTAATCTTATAAAAGAAGGGAGACATAGGAAGACCTGGAGGGGACAGGAGCACCAAAAGGAGACCAACAAAGCCAAAATATAGCAGAGTCCTGGAGTCCTTGCAAAGACTAATACCCCAACCAAGGGCAATACGTGAGAGAACCTAAAACCCTGGCTCAGACATAACCTATAGACTCAGTCTCCAAGTGGGTTCTCTAATAAGAGGAGCAGGGGCTTTCTCTGGCATGAACTCAGTAACAAGCTCTCTGATTACCTCCCTCTGGGGTATGCAGCCTTTCCAGGCCAAAGAGGAAAACAATGCAACCAGTCCTGATGAGACCTGATAGGCTAAGATCAAATAGAAGGGAAGGAAGACCCCACCTATCAGTGGAAAAGGGGAAGCACATAGGGGGAGAAGAGGGAAGAGATGAGGAAGGGGGACACAGCTGGGATACAAATTGAATAAATGGTACTAAATGATAACAATAATTTTTTTAAAAAACTGCCAGTGAAAATTTGATAAGGAAGGTACTTAAAAGAAATGTACTCAATTGTGGATTATATTGGCTAATGAACAATATAATACTCTTAAGCTTTCCAATCCATGACCACAAAAGTACTTGCCATTCATTTCATCTTTTTCCCTTTAATTTCTTTTTTAAATTTTTGTTTAATTTTATTAATTACAGTTTATTCACATTGTATCCCGGTTGTAGCCCACTCCCTCATCTCCTCCCAATCTCACTGTCCCTTCCAACTGACCCTAGCCTATCAGGTCTGGTCAGGACTGGCTCCATTGTCTTCCTTTGTGGCCTGGTAAGGTTGCTCCCCGATGAAGGGGAGGTGATTAAAGAGCCATCCACTGACTTTATGTCAGAGACATTCCCTGTTCCCCTTACTAGGGAAAACCCACTTGGACACTGAGCTACCATGGACTACATCTGTGCAGGGATTCTAGGTTATCTCCATGCATGCATGGTGCTTGGTTGGAGTATGAGTCTCAGAAAAGACCCTTGTACCCAGATTTTTTAGTTCTGTTGCTATCCTTGTGGAGCTCCTGTTCCCTCCAGGTCTTCCTATCCCCCTTTTTTGTAAGATTCCCTGCACTGTGCCCAAAGTCTCTCTATGAGTCTCCGAATCTGCTTTGATACCTTGCTGTGTAGAGTCTTTCAGAGGCCCTCTGTGGTAGACTCCTGTCCTGTTCCATGTTTTTTCCTTCTTCTTATGCCCATCCCATTTGCCTTTCTGAATGAGGATTGAGCATCTTATCAACGGTTCTTCTTTTTGTTTAGTTTCTTTAGATGTGCAGATTTTAGTATGATTATGCTATATTATAGGTCTAATATCCACTTATAAGTGAGTATATATGCTGTGTCTTTCTGCTTCTGGGAAACCTCACTCAAGATGATCTTTTCTAGTTCCTACCATTCGCCTGCAACTTTCATGATTTCCTTGATTTTAATTTCTTAATAGTATTCCATTGTGTAAATGTACCACAATGTCTGTATCCATTCCTCAGTTGAGGAATATCTAGCTTGTTTCCAGATTCTGGATATTACAAATAAAGCTGCTATAAACATGGTTGAGCAAATGTCCTTGTTGTGTACTTGAGCATATTTTTGATATATGCCTAGGAGTGGTATATTTGAGGTAACACTATTCCCAATTATCTGAGAAAGCACCAGATTGACTTCCAAAGTGGTTGTACAAGTTTACATTCCCACCAGCAATGGAGGAGGGTTCCTCTTTCTCTACATCCTCTCTAGCATGTGTTGTCACTTGAGTTTTTGATCTTAGCCATTCTGATAGGTGTAAGGTGATATCTCAGTGTCATTTTGATTTGCATTTCCCTGATGACTAAGGGTGCTGAGCATTTCTTTAAGTGTTTCTCTGCCGCTTGATATACCTCTATTGAGAATTATCTGTTTTGCTCTGAACTCCATTTTTATTCGGAATACTTGGATTATTGCTGTTTAACTTCTTGAGTTCTTCATATATTTTGGATATTAGCCCTCTGGCAGATAGAGGGTTGGTGAAGATCCTTTCCCATTCTGTAGGCTTTCATTTTGTTCTGATGACAGTGTCCTTTGCTTTGCAGAAGCTTTTCAGTTTCATGAAGTCCCATTTATTGATTGTTGCTCTTAGAACCTGTGCTGTTGATGTTCTGTTCAAGAAGTTGTCTCCTGTACCAATAAGTTCAAGATTCTTCTCCATGTTTTTTTTTTTTTCTAACAGGTTTAATGTTTCTGATTTTATGTTGAGATCTTTGATCCACTTAGACTTTAGTTTTGCACAGGGTGATAAATATGGATGTTTGAATTTTTCTACATGCTGACACCCAATTAGACCAGCACCATTTGTTGAATATGCTATTTTTCCATCTTGTTGTTTTGTTTCTTTGCAAAACATCAAGTATCCATAGGTATGTCAGTTTGTTTCTGGGTCTTCTATTAAATTTCACTCATCCACGTTTCTGTTTCTATGCCAGTAGCATGCTTTTTTGTTTGTTTGTTTGTTTGTTTGTTTGTTTTACTGTTGCTCTATAGTACAGCTTGAGATAAGGGATGAAGATACCTCCAGAATATCTGTTATTGTCCACGATTTTTTTCTTTTAGAAATTCTGGATGTTTTGTTTTTCCATATGAAATTGATAATTGTTCTTTCAAGTTCTGTAAAGAATTTTCTTGGTGGAGATCCAAGACAGTGGCAACCAGCACACAGCATATCTGAGTGACACGGTATCTGAAACTCTATAATTGATGAGTGGAGGGGCAGCTGAAGCCAGAACATTGACATTGAGGATTCCTGGGTGACAGGGACCTGTGAGCTGAGACCTTATGGATCCAGGTCACCACGAAGGAACTAACAGAATTCAACCCCCCTGCATTTCCCCTTGATGGGCCTCCCTCCTCCCTCATCAGTGGAAGCAGTCCACAGTACCTACTGTTCTAAGCACAGCTCAGTAACTGAGACGGCAGAAGTGGGGCTCCGAGTTCCACAGGAGCAGGCATCTCTCTGGGCCTCCAAAGTCCAAGGGAAGCTATAAAGGCTTCACAGGGCCTCTCAGTTGGCCTCTGCACCAGCATTCCAGTTCAGCAGGCCTCTGTACAGGCTGCCTAGGGCCTCCCAGTGAGCAATTGTTCTAGCATCCCAGGTCTTAATGATGGGGGTCAGCTGTACATGCCTCCAAGACCTCCCGGTGGGCAGCTGTCCAACCTCCCAGTTCTGCAGCAGTGACAGCAGGGTGGCAGCTAGCCCTAACAGGAGCCTCCATGCTCCATGACTGAGACAACACAAGTGGCTACCCTAAGTAAGGGTCTCCCTGCCCAGCAGACAAACAGTGGACACCACTGAGGTGACAGATCTACTACACTCTCATTTGCCCCTGCAGGCCCAAATCTGAGAATAGAGAACAGGGGAAGTCTTGTGCTTTCCAATTAGTCCTGCCAGCAAGTGAGAGTTCCTTCAAGTGAGTGAGTGCAAAGCCCCAGATTCAGGGTCCCTCTACACTAGCAGCCAGACTTTGCATCCCTCCTACCCACACACTCAATGTGGGCAGCATATGGATCCTTGGGACAGCATTCTCAACATTGAAATCCCTGTTCTGTGAGGCTATCAGTGGAATCCAGGCAAACAATTACTGGAGCCCAGACAGATCTGAATACCAGGAGGACAGTACGGCAGGCCTGTAGGCTACTGAGGTATTCAGGGCACCTGCGCATGTGCATTGCACCCTTGAACACTGCCAGCACCCGCACCCCCTCCTGCACTTAAACTCCACAATCCAGGCATCTACATTCTCTAGCACCCTGTCCTTATAGGCAAACTTCCATGCACATGCCCATGTTTGCTTGCCGGCACTTGTGCACCAGTGCCTGTAAACTTCCTCCCTTAGCTACAGCTGAAACACCAATACCCACTCTCAAAATAGTGGACCTCTTTCATATTCCTGAAGAATACTTCAGACACCAGAGAAAGACAGACCCAGTCTGAAGTACAGACTCCGGAACAAACAGAAAATGTTACAGATAAGCAGATGGCTAAAGGTCAGAGTAAGAACACATCCAACAAAAATCAGGACATCATGGCTTCACCAGCAACCCCCAAAATCAGTGGATATTTTAATTGATCAGAAACATAGGAAAATTATTTTAAAGCTATGCTTCTTCAGTTATTAGAGGCACACAAAGAAGAAATGAACAAAGCTTTCAAAGAAATATAGGCAAATATAGCCAAACAAGTAGAGGCACAGGTAGAGACACAATTAGTGGCATTTAGAGAGGAAACAGAAAAATAGAGGCCATCATGGAAAGACATGAATCCACATTTGAACAGATGAAGGAAATGGTGAAAAATATGAAAACAGAATTAGAATCAATAAACAAAACACAGACCGAGAAAACCCTGGAGCTGGAGAATTTAGAGAAAAAATCAGGAATCACAAATGTAAGCATCACCAATAGAAAGAAGAGAGAATCTCAGGCCCTGAAGATTCACTTGCAGAAATTGATACATCTCTCAAAGAAAAAGTAAAATCAGAAAAGTTCCAAACACAAAACATCCAAGAAATAAAGGATGCTGTAAAAAGACGAAATATAAGAATAATAGGAATAGATGAAAAAGAAGATTTCAGGCTCCAAGGTAGCAGAAAATATTTTAAAGAAGATCATAGAAGAAAATTTTCCCAACGTAAAGAAAGAGATGTCCATTAACATACAAGAGATCTACAGAACACCACATAGACTAGACCAGAAAAGAAACTCCTCATGTCACATAATAGTCAACACTCCAAATCTACAGAACAAAGAAAAAAATATTAAAAGCAGCAAGGGTAAAAGGCCAAGTAAAAGGTAGACCTATTAGAATCACACCAGACTTCTCAACAGAAACTATGAAAGCCAGAAGGACCTAAGCAGATATCATGCAGACTCTAAGAGACCACAGATGCCAACCCTGACTAGTATACTTAACAAAGGTTTCAATCAACATAGATGGAGAAAACAAAATATTTCATGACAAAACTAAACTTAAACAATATCTACACAGCAGCAGCCCTACAGACATTACTAGAAGGAAAACTCCAACCCAATAAAAATGACTAAATCCAAGAAAACACAGGATATAGATAACTTCAGAAGAAAAAAATTAAAAGAAAACAAACATTGAAACACAGTAACACCACCACCACCACAATAAAAGGAAATAACATTCATTGGTCACTATTATCTACCAACATCAGCAGGCTCAACTCTCTAATAAAAAGACACAAACTAAGAGAATGGTTGTAGAAACAGGGTCCAACATTCTCTTGCATCCAAGAAACACACCTCTGCAACAAACATAAACACTACCTGACAGTAAAGGGCTAGAAAAATATTTTTCAAGCAAATGGACACAGAAAAAAAGGGGGTAGCTATCATAATACCTAATAAAATAGACTTTCAACCAAAATTAATCAAAAAAGATGAAGAGAAGCACTTCATTTCCATCAAAGGAAACATCCACCAGGAGGACATCACAATTCTGAACATCTATGCCCCAAATGCAAGATCACCTGCAATTTTAAATGAAACATTATTAAAATTAAATTACACATCGATCCCATCTAGTGGAAGAATTCAACACTCCCATCTCACCAAGGGACAGATCACCTAGACAGATGCTAAATAGGGAAATAATGGCACTTGAAGAGGTCCTAAATCAAATGGACCTAATAGGTATCTACAGGACTTTTCACCCAAACTCAAAAGTGCATAACTTCTTTTCAGCACCTCATAGAACCTCCTTCAAAATAGACCATATAGTAGGGCACAAAACAACCTCCAACAGATCCAAGAAGATTGAAATAATCCCTTGTATCCTATCCGACAATCATGGACTAAAGCTGGACCTCAGCAACAACAGAAAGCAAAAAGCCTACACACACAGAAACTGAACAACTCACTACTCAACAACAGCTTGGTCAGGGAAGAAATAAAGAAAGAAATTAAAAGCTTCCTAGAATTCAGTGAAAATGAAGGCACAACTTACCCAAACTTATGGGACAAAATAAAAGCAGTACTAAGAGGAAAACTCATAGTACTAACTGCTTTCAAGAGGAAATTTGAATCATCTCATAACAGCAACTTAATGGCTCACTTGAAAACCATAGCAAAAAAAAAAGAAGCAGAAACACCAAAGAGGAGTAGATGGTTGGAAATAATCAAACTCAGGGCTGAAATCAATAAATTAGAAACAAATAAAACAATTCATAGAATCAATGAAACCAAGAGTTGGTTCTTTGAGAGAATCAACAAGATAGACAAACCCTTAGCCAAACTAACTAAAAGGCAGAGAGAAACTACCCAAATCAGCAAAATCAGAAATGAAAAAGGGGACATAGCAACAGACCCTGAGGAAATCCAAACAATCATTAGGTCTTACTACAAAAGCCTATATGCCACAAAATTTGAAATCTAAATGAAATGGACAATTTTCTTGATAGATTCCATTTACCCAAATTAAATCAAGATTAGGTAAATAGATAAAATAGTACTATATCCCCCAAGAAAATAGAAGCATTCATCAAAAGTCTGCCTGCCCAAAACAGCCTAGGGTCAGATGGTTTCAGTGTAGAATTCTACCAGACTTTCAAAGAAGAGCTAACTCCAATTCTCTTCAAACCATTCCACAAAATAGAAACAGAAAGAACATTATCAAACTCATTCTATGAAGTTACAGTCACCTTGATACCTAAACCACACAAAGACTCAACAAAAAACTTCAGACCTACCTCTCTTATGAATATTGATGTAAAGATACTCAATACAATACTTGCAAACTGAATCCAAGAGCACATAAAAGATATCATCCACTATAACCAAGTAGGCTTCATCCCAGGCATGCAGGGGTTGTTCAATATATGGAAATCCATCAATGTAATCCACCATATAAACAATCTGAAGGAGAAAAACCACATAATAATCTTCTTAGATGCTGAAAAAGCATTTGACAAAATACAACACCCATTCATGTTTAAAATCTTGGAGAAATCAGGGATACAAGGCACATAATAAACATAGTAAAGGCAATATACAGGAAGCTTATAGCCAACATCAAAATAAATGGAGAGAAAATTATATCAATCCCACGAAATCAGGGACAAGACAAGGCTGCCCATTCTCTCCATATGGTCATACTGTGTTTCAATGCTTGTTTTCTTTTAATATTTTGTTCTGAAGTTATCTATGCCCTGTGTTTTCTTGGTTGTATTTGTTTTTGTTGGATTGGAGTTTTCCTTCTAGTATCTTCTGTAGGGCTGGGTTGTGCAGATATTATGTTTAATTTTGTCATGAAATATTTTGTTTTCTCCAGCTATGCTGATTGAAAGATTTTCTGGGTTTAGTAGTCTAGATTGGCATCTGTGGTCCCTAGAGTATGCATATATCTACCCAGGCCCTTTTGTCTTTCATAGTTTCTATTTAGATGTCTGGTGTGATTCTGATAGGTCTACCTTTATATGTTACTTGGCCTTTTACCCTTGCTGCTTTTAATATTTTTTTTCTTTGTTCTGTAGATTTAGAGTGTTGACTATTATGTGACATGAGGAGTTTCTTTTCTGGTCTAGTCTATGTGGTGTTCTGTAGACCTCTTGTATGTTAATGGACATCTCTTTCTTTACGTTGGGAAAATTTTCTTCTATGAAATTCTTGAAAATATTTTCTGCTACCTTGGAGCCTGAAATCTTTTTCATCTATTCCTATTATTCTTATATTTTGTCTTTTTACGGCATCCTTTATTTCTTGGATGTTTTGTGTTTAGAACTTTTCTGATTTTACTTTTTCTTTGAGAGATGTATCAATTTCTGCAAATGAATCTTCAGGGCCTGAGATTCTCTCTTCCTTCTATTAGTGATGCTTACCTTTGTGGTTCTTGATCTTTTCTCTAAGTTCTCCAGCTCCAGGGTTTTCTCGGTCTGTGTTTTGTTTATTGATTCTAATTCTGTTTTCATGTTTTTCACCATTTCCTTCATCTGTTCAAATGTGGATTCATGTCTTTCCATAATGCCTCTATTTTTCTGTTTGTTTCCTCTCTATATGCCACTACTTGTGCCCCTACTTGTGCCTCCATTTCTTTGGCTGTATTTGCCTGTATTTCTTAGAGAACTTTCTTCTTTTCCTCTTTATGTGCCTCTAATTACTGGATAAGCATAATTTTAAAATCATTTTCCCATGTTTCCTATGAAAATCAATGAATTAAAATATCCACTGATTTTGGGGGTTGATGGTGAAGCCATGATGTCCTGATTTTTGTTGGGTATGTTCTTATATCAGCCTCTAGCCATCTGCTTATCTGTAACCTTTTCTCTTTGTTCCTGGAGTCTGTGCTTCATACTGTGTCCTTCTGTCTCTGTTTTCTGGAGGTTTTTTTTTTTTTTTTTTTTTTTTCCGGAAGAAGAAAGAGGTCCACTGGTTCAAGAGTGGATGGTTGTATTTCAGCTGTAGCTAAGGGAGGAAAGTCACAGGCACAAGTGTGCAAGCATGTGTATATGTGTGTGTGTGGAAGTGTGCTTTGAGGGACAGGATGCTAGAGCGTGTAAATGCCTGGAATGGTGGAGCTTAAGTGCGGGAGGGGGTGCGGGTGCTTGTGCTGTTGAGGGGCACAATGTACATGCACAGTTGTCCTGAACACCTCAGATTTGTCTAGGCTACAGGAATTGTTTGCGTAGACTCCACTCATAGACCCACACAACAGGGGCTTAAATGTTGAAAATGCTGTCCCAAGAATCCCTATGCTGCCCACATTGGGTGTTTGGGTGGAAGGGATCTGAAGTCTGTCTGCTAGTGTAGAGGGACCCTGGATTTGTGGCTCTGCAAGCACTCACTTGAAGGTGCAATCAACTGCTTGCAGGCAAATTGGAAAGCTCAGGGGTACTCCCTGTTTTCTACTCTCAGATTTGGGCATGCAGGGCCAAATGAGAGTATAGGAGATCCATTAACTCAGTGGTGTCCACTGTTTGTCTGCTGGGCAGGGAGGCTTATATTTGGGATAGCTGCCTCTGTTGTCTCAGTCACAGAGCATGTAGGATCCTGCTTGGGCTAGCAGCTACCTTGCCACAGCCGCAACCCTGGGAGTCCTTCCTATGTCATTTCATTCACCAAGCATGGAGGCTCATGCTTGGGGCCACCACTTCCACCTCAGCCAAGCAGGGAGGCCCATGCTTTGTTTATGGGGAAATGCAAGGGGGTTGAATATTTGCCACTCTTAATTCCTGGTGATGTCCATGGGTACCCTAGATCCAAACTGTCCCAGCTCATGGGTTGTCCCCTCTGGCCCAGGAAGCCTCAATGTGGATGTTCTGGCTTCAGTTGCCCATCACTCACCAATTTCAGAGTTTTGGATCCTGTGCCCCGCAGATATGGTTTATGCTGATTGCTGCCATCTTGGATCATCTCAAATATGTTTATTAAGGAAAAAAGATTTTTAAGAAACTGTTATCTTGCATGCGTTTTTTTTTGTAAGAATCCAAATACATGTGATGAATATGAACACCTGGGAAAATCAGAGAGGTCTATTTATTAATAACATTGTGTCTTTTGATGGTGTATTAGCACAATCATCTACATGAATCATGCAATAGCACCAGGGAAGAGCATAGTAGAAGCCTTGGGAGACTACTCTACACCAGGACCAGGGATGTATATGGGAATCTGGCAGCAGAACTGGTGCCATTATCATCATTTTCCTTTTCATTCATACATACAATAGATGTTTCATTTCATTTGTGTGATCTTATGAAGGAACTAAATCACTGAACTGGAAGATAAAGTATTTTTCCAGACTACGCTTGAGCAGACTGTATCTGAAGTGCAGTATCACCCTCCTGTGGCCACAATAGGAACTGACCACCCCTAGAAACTTACCACAGGTCTATCCAAAAGATGGAAAGGGGCAAAGTCAAAAATGGGTCTTCTGACACAATTCTTCACACACACACACACACACACACACACACACACACACACACACACACACACGTACACACACACAGGCACACACACATGCACGCAAGTATTATTGGCTGTTGAGGGTACTGCTTTACAATAGAGTGGGTAAAAGATTATTTCTGCATTAATTGAGCAAAAATAAAATTAGCTGATGCCTATGAGAACAAACTAATGCTTTAGATATAATAACAGAAATTACTTGAGTCTAATACAGATAATAGGCAGGATTTGCTCTGTGTATGACAGAAAGTGGCTCTCAATGCTGCAGTATCACTCAGAGGTATATTCCAACCACTTAAAACGTTCTGCTCTCAGAATATCACATACATTTCAGTTAGAATCAACAACTGAAAATCATGTCTACACCAGTGCAGTAGTACACGCCTGTATTTCCAGCACTTGGAGAGGCAGAGGCAGGCTGATCTCTGTGAGTTTTTGACTAGCCTGGCCTACAAAGTGAGTCCAGGACAGCCAAGGCTACACAAAGAAACCCTGTCTCGAAAAACAAAAACAAACAAACAAACAACAAAAAACAGAGACAGAGACACAGACAGACAGAGACAGAGAATCATGGCTACTTAAAGTATGCAGCAGGAGCATATGACATATGTATGCAGTGTAGTGGTAAAAAAGTGTACCCATCAACCCATTCCCCTATATTTTCATGGTGAAAACTGTTCAAATACACTCTCTAAGAAAATTTGAACTATGACATAGAATAATAGTAACCGTAGTGACCATAATATTATACTACATTACAGCTCCAGAAAATTTTCATCTGATATGTGAAGCTTTGGCCAATGTTTCCTCATCTATAAGCTTCTGGAAAGTACCATTCTATGACCTGCTTCCATGAATTGATTTTGATTGCTGTAGCTTTGTGTATAAGCAATATCAATACAGTATTTGTTTGACTTTGTCTGGCTTATTTCATTTAGGATATGTCCTTCAGCTGCATTCAAGGAAGGATTCACATACTGAAGCACTTTTCTTTTTTCATAGCTGAATTTTCATCTTATACATAGGAATGTATACTTATATATGCATTGACTTTATATTTTATTATATCTATCAATCAAAGAATATGAGAATGTGGACAACTGCAAGATCTTGATTTAATTTCTCTTCATTTAGTTTTGTACCCAAAATAGGATTACTGGTTGTAGTAGTTACTATTCTCATTGCTGTGGAAAAAGCAACTTAAGGGCTAGAAAGTAGAATTGGCTGCCTTCAGGGGATCTTCATGGGTGTAGGGGTGCTGAATCCTTGAGAAAGAAGGTTTTTTTCAAGAGGAGAAATTGGTCAAAATGGAGAACAGGTGATGTGGGGTACCTGAGACACAGGCATAGTCACCTTCTAGCCAAGTGGAGCTGTAAGGCTGTGATGGAAGACATGGGCCCAGTAGCAGCTGAGGTCATCCCTGGGAAGACCAGCCTACAGTGTTCTTTCTGCAGCTTTCTGTTGTGCCTTTTTATCTTCAGGTCTGTGATCTCTGACTCATGTACTACAGGGCCCAAATGGCAGCATTAGATCGGTGAGCCAAATCCCAACAGCCAACAAGTTAACACAAATGTATACAACAGTGACACACAGGGTCTCGGATGGTATGATATTGCTTACCATCACCATTCCTTTTTTTTTTTTTTTACTTTGTTTAAATTTATTTATTTTTTATATTAATCACAGGTTATTTACTTTATATCCCAGCCATAGCCCCTTCCCTCATTCCCTCCCAATCTCACCCTCCCTCCCTCATCTTCTCCCTGCCCCTTTCCACGTCCACTAATAGGGGAGGACCTCCTCCCCTTCCATCTGACCCTAGCTTATCAAGTCTCTTCAGGACTGGCTACAGTGTACTCCTCTGTGGCCTAGCAAGGCTGTTCTTCCATTGGGGGGGGGTGTCGAAGAGCTCGCCACTGAGTTCATGTCAGAAATAGTCCCTGTTTCCCTTATTAGAGAACACATTTGGACACTGAGCTATCATGGGCTATATCCGAGCAGGGGTTCTAAATTATATCCATACATGGTCCTTGGTTGGAGAAACTGTCTCATGAAAGACCCCTGTGCCCAGATATATTTGGTCCTTGTGGAGCTCCTGTACTCTCCAGGTCTTACTACTCCCCCTTCTTTCATATGATTCCCTGCACTCTGCCCAAGGTTTGGTTATGAGTCCCCCCATCTGCTTTGATACACTGCTAGGTAGAGTCTTTCAGAGGCCCTCTGTGGTAGGTTCCTGTCCTGTTACCTGTTTTCTCCTACCTCCAATGTCCATCCCATTTGTCTTTCTAACTGAGGATTGGTCATCTTACCCCGAGTCCTCTTTCTTGTTTATCTTCTTTAGGTGTATAACCATCACCATGTTTTATTCAAGCATCTTTCACTGGGAAGGCTAAGCATTGTTTCTGTACATGCAATAATGGTTATACAGTCCTCAATTTTAGTGACTTAAATCTACAAACAATGCAATCATGTATCAACAAGAAAGTACACAACTAAATTGTGTTATATTGAAACTTTAGAATCCTGTATACCTGTGAGATGACCCAAGGAAAGCCAAACTCACAATGGAAAAGGAACCAAGCTAGTTATTAACAAGGCACATTATATAAGTATCTGTAAGTGATTTAACTTGTGGCAGTTTATGCTAAATAATGATTTTTCTAATTTAGCTTTTATTGCAATAAAATAATGATTGAAAACAAGTTAGGAAAAGTTTGTTGTTGTCGTTGTTGTTGTTGTTTTCAACAACTCACAGGTCACAATCCATCATGAAGGGAAATTAGAGCAGGAACCCGGAAGCAGAAACTGAAGCAGAAACCACAGAAAAATGCTGATTACTGCTTGCTCCCCATGGCTTGCTTAGCCTGCACTCTTACATAACCTAGACCATCCACTCAGGGGTAGTACTGCTCATAGGATATTGGAATTTCCCATATTAAACATCCATCAAGAAAGTGCAAAATGAACCTGGCCATCTGTCAGTCTGATAGAGACAATATCTCAACAGAAGATTCATCTTCCCAGATGACCTCCAGTTTGTATCAAAAACTAAAGAGAACACCTATTTTCTTTCTGGTTGACTGGATTTGCACAAGTCTCAGGCAGAGGGTGCATATGTGATCACTGAGTCACAAACTCCTTTTCATACGTAATGTTTTGTGCATGGTCCCAGTTTGTTGCTAAAGAGATACATTGAATTATTCCACAAAGGGAGGACTTTAAGGGAGCTGGACTTTCTTCTGAATGTGCTGCATGTTCCTTTTCACTTGCTTGGTTTGGGTTTAAATAATTGTATTGTAGTAATCTTAAACATGACAAGAGCTACCTCATGATTTTCATAAGTTCTGTCAAATCATTAACTTGGGGGTGATTGCAGACACAAATGGCTACACATGCAAGGGTTACATTAGTTCAGGCTTACTCCTCATCTTCTCTGAGGTTTTTCTTTGTTGTGCTGTCTGCATTGTCAGATGTTATTATCATCTCTTGTATTAGTTATTACTGAAGTTTGCAAATATGTCTGCTCTCATTTATAGCCTACATATAGTATTATATGTAAGATGCATTTCATGCCGAGTCCAGTATGGTCTCTCTTTTCTCAATTCATTGCACAATCTTTAGCAGTGATGATTATACAGCTTGGTTTTGTTTGGGCTTCATTTCTATTTCATACTTACTGAGTTCTTTGAGTGCAATAAGCCTTATTTTTGTTCTTTGGACATTTCTCATGTCATTAAAAACTAAGTGATTGTAGTTCTAATTATTCTAACTGGACTCTCTTTTGCAAGCCTTTGAAAGTAGCTCATCTCATAATTAAAGTACAAATGTTTAATTCTGAATTGATTGCATAGAATCAGTCTGTTACTACTTTTCATGGAATATAAAAATCTCAGCAACATCTGGTAACTTTGGTTTCTTTTTTTCTATTATATGTAGCAACACAACATTGAAGCTGGTCAAGCAATGTTTTAAGATTTTGGCTTCAGCTGTCAAGGACTTTTTTTTTAATTTTAATTTTTCTTTTTAGTTACAATTTGTTAACTCTGGGTCCCAGCTGTATCCTGCTCCCTTATTCCCTCCCCTTTCCCAACTCCCTCCCTAGTGTCCTCCCGGCCCCTTTCCAAGTCCACTGATAGGGGAGGACCTCCTCCCCTTTCATTTGACCCTGTTTTATCAGGTATCTTCATGGCTGGTTGCAAAGTCCCCCTCTGTGGCCTAGCAAGACTGCTCCTCCCTTCGGGGGGGGGGGAGGCCTGCCCTTGAGATATTGTTAGAAATAGTCCTTGTTCCCCTTACTTTGGAAAACTACTTGGTTACTGAGCTACCACGGGCCACATCCGAGCAGAAGTTCTAGGTTATATCCATAGATGGTCCTTGGTTGAGTGTCAGTCTCAGAAAAGACCCTGTGCCTGGATATATTTGGTACTTGTAGAGCTCCTATCCTTTCCATATCATACTAACTCCCCTTCTTTCATATGATTCCCTGCACTCTGCCAAGGTTTGGTTATGAGTCTTAGTGTCTGCTTTGAAACACTGCTAGATAGAGTCTTTCAGATGCCTTTTGCGGTAGACTCCTGTCATACATTCTATGCACATCCCATTTGTCTTTCTAAATGAGGATTGATCATCTTCAGCCATGTCCACTTTCTTGATTATCTTCTTTAAGTGAGTAGAATTCATTATGTTTATCATATCTTTTAGGTCTATATAAGCGAGTATATACCAAGTTTGTCTTTCTCCTTCTGGAATACTTCACTCAGAATGATCTTTTCTAGATCCCACCATTTGCCTGCAAATTTCATGATTTCCTCCCTTTTGATTGCTGAGTAGTGTTCCATTGTGTAAAAATACCACAATTTCTGTATCCATTCCTCTGTTGATGGACATCTGGGTTGTTTCCAATTTCTAGCTATTACAAATAAAGCTGCTACAAACATGGTTGAACAAATGTCCTTGTGTACTTGAGCAAATTTTGGTATATACCTAGGGGGGGTATAGCTGGGTCTTGAGGTAGCACTACTCCTAATTGTCTGAGAAAGCGCCAGATTGACCTCCAAAGGGGTTGTACCAGTTTACATTCCCACCAGCAATGGAGGAGGGTTCCCCTTTCACCACAACCTCTCCAGCATGTGTTGTCACTTGAGTTTTTCATCTTGGCCATTCTCATGGGTGTAAGGTGAAATCTCAGGGTTGTTTTGATTTGCCTTTCCCTAATGGCTAATGAGGTTGAGCATTTCTTTAAGTGTTTCTCTGCCATTTGATGTTCCTCTTACGAGAATTCTCTGTTTAGCTCCGTTCCCCATTTTTTAATGGGATTACTTGGTTTGTTGCTTTTCTGCTTCTTTAGTTCTTTATATATACTGGATATTAGCTCTCTGTCAGATAAAGAACCGGTTGGTGAAGATTCTTTCCCAATCTGTAGGCAGTCGTTTTGTTTTGATGACTGTGTCTTTTGCTTTACAGAAGCTTTTCAGGTTCATGAGGTCCCATTTATTGATTGTTGCTCTTAGAGCCTGTGCTGTTGGTGTTCTGTTCAGGAAGTTGTCTCCTGTACCAATGAGTTCTAGGCTGTTCCCCACTTTTTTTTCCAACTGATTTAGAGTATCTGGTTTTATGTTGAGGTCCTTGATCCACTTTGACTTTAGTTTTGTGCAGGGTGATAAATATGGATCTATTTTCATTTTTCTGCATGTAGACATCCAGTTGGACCAGCACCATTTGTTGAATATACTGTCTTTTTTCCATTGAATGGATTTGGCTTCTTTGTCAAATACCGAGTATTCATAGGTATGGGGGTTTATTTCTGGGTCTTCTATGCAGTTCCATTGATCCTCCTTTCTGTTTCTATGCCAATACCTGGCCGTTTTTATTACTGTTGTCCTGTAGTACAACGTGAGATTGGGGATGGAGATACCTCCAGATGATCTGTTGTTGTACAGGATCGTTTTGGAGATTCTGGGTTTTTTGTTTCTCCATATGAAGCTGAGAATCTTTTTTTCAAGGTCTGTAAAGAATTGAGTTGGTATTTTGATGGGAATTGCATTGAATCTGTAGATTGCTTTTGGCAGGATGGCCATTTTCACAATGTTAATCCTACCAATCCATGAGCACGGGAGATCTTTCCATCTTCTGAGATCTTCTTCGATTTCTTTCTTCAGAGACTTGAAGTTTTTCTCAAACAGGTCTTTCACTTGCTTGGTTAGAGTCACACCAAGGTACTTTATGTTATTAGTGGCTATTGTGAAGGGTGTTGTTTCCCTAATTTCTTTCTCAGCCTTTTTGTCTTTGGTGTACAGGAAGGCTTCTGATTTTTTTGAGTTGATTTTGTATCCTGCCACTTTGCTGAAGGTGTTTATCAGCTGAAGTAGTTCTCTGGTTGAAATTTTCGGGTCGCTCATGTATACTATCATATCATCTGCAAATAGTGACACTTTGACCTCTTCCTTTCCAATTTGTTTCCCCTTGATCTCCTTTAGTTGTCTCATTGCTCTGGCTAGGACTTCAAGTACTATGTTGAAGAGATATGGAGACAGTGGGCAGCCTTGTCTTGTCCCTGATTTCAGTGGGATTGATTTAAGTTTCTCTCCATTGAGTTTGATGTTGGCTATAGGCTTGCTGTATATTGCCTTTACTATCTTTAGGTATGTGCCTTGTATCCCTGATCTCTCCAAGACTTTAAACATGAATGGGTGTTGGACTTTGTCAAATGCTTTTTCAGCATCTAAGGAGATGATCATGTGGTTTTTCTCCTTCATTTTGTTTGTGGTGGATTACATTGATGGATTTCTGTATGTTGAACCACCCTTGCATGCCTGGGATGAAACCTACTTGGTCATGGTGGATGATACCTTTGATCTGTTCTTGGATTCGGTTTGCAAGTATCTTATTGAGTATTTTTGCATCAATGTTCATAAGAGAGATAGGTCTGAAGTTCTCTTTTTTTTGTTGGATCTTTGTGTGGTTTAGGTATCAAGGTGACTGTGGCTTCATAGAATGAGTTTGGTAGTGTTCCTTCTGTTTCTATTTTGTGGAATAGTTTGAGGAGAATTGGTGTTAGCACACCTTTGAAGGTCTTGTAGAATTCTGCGCTGAAGCCATCTGGACCAGGGCTTTTTTTGGAGGGGAGACTGTTAATGACTGCTTCAATTTCCTTGAGAGATATAGGGCTATTCAGTCTTTCTACCTGATCTTGGCTTAATTTTGGTAGATGGAATCTGTCAAGAAAATTGTCCATTTCTTTTAGATTTTCAAATTTTGTGCCATATAGGTTTTTGTAGTATGACCTAATAATTGTTTGGATTTCCACAGTGTCTGTAGTTATGTCCCCATTTTCATTTCTGGTTTTGCTGATTTGGATAGTTTCTCTCTGCTTTTTAGTTAGTTTGGCTAAGGGTTTGTCTATCTTGTTGATTTTCTCAAAGAACCAGCTTTTTGTTTCATTGATTCTTTGGATAGTTTTATTTGTTTCTAATTGATTTATTTCAGCCCTGAGTTTATTTCCAGCTCTCTGCTCCTCTTGGGTGTATCTGCTTCTTTTTTTTCTAGGGTTTTCAGTGGACCATTAAGTTGTTTGTATGTGATGTTACGAATTTCTTCTTGCAGGCACTTAGTGCTATAAATTTCCTCTGAACACTGCTTTCAATGTGTCCCATGAATTTGGGTATGTTGTGTCTTCATTTTCATTGAATTCTAGGAAGTCTTTAATTTCTTTCTTTATTTCTTCTTTGACCCAGCTGTCATTGAGTAGTAAGTTGTTCAGTTTCCATGTGCGTGTCAGCTTTTTGTTGTTTTTGTTGTTGTTGATGTCCAGCTTTAGTCCATGGTGGTCAGATAGTATACAAGGGATTATTTCAATCCTTTTGTATCTGTTGAGGCTTGCTTTGTGACCCACTATATGGTCTATATTGGAGAAGGTTCCATGTGGTGCTGAAAAGAAGGTGTACTCTTTTGAGTTTGGGTGAAAAGATCTGTAGACGTCTATTAGGTCCATTTGATTTTGGGATTCTGTGAGTGCTTTTATTTCCCTATGTGGTGTCTGTCTAGCTGATCTGTCCCTTGATGAGAGTGGGGTGTTGAAGTCTCACACTATTAAGGTAATAGGATCAATGTATGATTTAAGCTTTAGTAATGTTTCATTTATGAATGTAGGTGCTCTTGTATTTGGGGCATAGATATTCAAGATTGTGATGTCCTCTTGGTAGATTTTTCCTTTGATGAGAATATAGTGGCCCTCCTTATCTTTTTTGATTAACTTTGGATGAAAGTCTATTTTAATAGATATTAGGATGGCTACTCCAGCTTGTTTTCTGGAACCATTTGCTTGAAAAACATTTTTCCAGCCCTTTACTATGAGGTGGTGTTTATCTTTGTTTTATAGGTGTGTTTCTTGGATGCAACAGAATGTTGGATCCTGTTTCCGCAACCATTCTGTTAGCCTGTGTCTTTTTATTGGGGAGTTGAGTCCATTGATATTGATAGATAGTAGTGACCAATGCATGTTAGTTCCTTTTGTAATGGAGTCGGTGATCTTACCCTTTTTCATTGCTTGTTTTCCTTTCATTTTTGTTGGGATATTATCTGTATGCCCTGTTTTCTTGGGTGAAGTTGTTTTTGTTGGATTGGAGTTTTCCTTCTAGTATCTTCTGCAGGGTTGGTTTGCTGTGTAGATATTGCGTACATTTAGTTTTGTCATGGAATAGTTTGTTTTCTCCATCTATGTTGATTGAAAGCTTTGCAGCGTATAGTAGTCTGTGTTGACATTTGTGGTCTCTTAGAGTCTGCATGATACTTGCCCAGGCCCTTCTGGTTTTCATAGTTTCTGATGAGAAGTCTGGTGTGATTCTGCTAGGTCTACCTTCATATGTTACTTGGCCTTTTTCCCTGGCTGCTTTTAATATCTTTTCTTTGTTCTGTAGATTTAGTGTTTTGACTATGATGTGACATGATGTGTTTCTTTTCTGGTCTAGTCTATTTGGAGTTCTCTAGGCCTCTTGTATATTTATGGACATCTCTTTCTTTAAGCTGGGAAAATTTTCTTCTATGATTTTCTTGAAAATATTTTCTGGACCTTGGAGCCTGGAGTCTTCTTTTTCATCAATTCCTATTATTCTTAGATTTTTGTCTTTTCATAGCATCCTTGATATCTTTGATATTTTGTGATTGGAACTTTTCTAATTTTACTTTTTCTTTGAGAGAAGTATCAATTTCTGCAAGTGTGTCTTCAGCTCCAGAGATTCTCTCTTCCATCTCTTGTATTCTGTTGGTGATGCTTACTTTTGTGGTTCCTGATCTTTTCTCCAAGTTCTCCAGCTCAAGGTTTTTCTCATTTTGTGTTTTCTTTATTTATTCTAATTCTGTTTTCATGCCTTGCACCATTTCTTTCATCTGTTTGAATTTGGATTCCTGTCTCTCTACAATGGTCTCTATTTCCTTGTTCATTTCCTTTTTATATGCCACTAATTTTACCTCTACTTGTGCCTCTATTTGTTTGGCTATGTTTGCCTGTGTTTCTTTAAGGCTTTTGTCTATTTCTTCTTTCTTTACGTCCAATTGACTGGCCAACTCTTTGAAAGATTTGTTCATTTCCTCCTTATGAGCCTCAAATAATTGGGTAAGCATGGCTTTAAGGTCATTTTCCTGTGCTTCTGATGAATTGGAGTAGCCATCAATTTTGGGGTTTCCTGGTGAAGTCATGATGTCCTGATTTATGTTGGAAGTGTTCTTTTGCCTACCCCTGGCCTTTGGCTTATCTGAAACCTTCCCTGTTTGTTTATGGATTCTGCAGATCAGACTGGTACTGTCTCTCTCTGGCGTCTGGAGAGTTCTTCAGCAAGCTGAGAGTGGTCCCGTGTCCTTAGCGTGTGCTGAGGACTAGCTGTACCTGTGGGAGAAAAGTACGCAGGCGCAGACGGGGCAAATGCAAGTGTGTGTGTGTGTGTGGGGGGGGAGGTGTGCGTGGACATATATCTCAAGGGACAGAGTGATGGCTAACGTTGAACCCTTGAGTGTGTGGGAGAGGCTCTGCACTGTATATGTCACAGGCGCTAGTGATGATCACAGCGCAATTTCTGGCATTAACTGCCTTAACTCCTCAATTAGACCCACAGAGCAGGAACTTCAATGTCCCAAGTGCCCCTCTGTTTCCCAAAGTGGGTATATGGGTGGGAGGGGGTTCGATGCCTGGCTTCTGTTTTAGAAGGACCCAGGATCTGGGGATCTGCAGATTCTCAAGGGTGCACTCACTTACAGGCAGGTCACTTGGCAGAGATCAGGGTATCTGGGCTCTCTGTTCTCTGGTTTGGCCTTGCTTCTTTGATGTGCTCAGCCAGCTCCGTGCTGTTGTCACTGCCAGGTTTTGAGGTCTTGCTGCAGCTGGAGATTTCAAGGTGGTCATGTCAGTAGGGATCGGGGTAACCAGACTTTCTGTTCTCTGGTTTGGCCCTGGTTAGTCTTAAACTGGAGGGCTGATGTGCCCCGCCAGCTCAGTGCTGCTCTGATGCCAGGTTAGAAAGTCCCGCTGTAACTGGAGACTAGGTTGCTAGTCCAGATGCTTTCTGGGAAGTCCTGGGGTCTCTTCACTGTGCTCTCCCAGCGCCTGGTGTGCCTAGCTACTGTGGCATTTCTGCCTGGTTTTGTTGAGTATATAGCGTATTCTCTGTCACTGTGGGATTGGGGGGGCCTTACCATCAGTGATTGCGATCCTGTGGAGCTAGTATGGCGTCCAGCAGACTCGGGCCCTGGGAGAATGGTGTAGCCGCCGCACAGATCTGGGCCTCCAAGACGGGTACTGCTGGCACCTGCCGCTAAAGGGCTTGGAGCTCCGCCTCAGCCGCTGCAGACCCCAGGCAGTTAGGTCTGCGCAGAGTGTCAAGGACTTTTTAAGGAAGGTCAGAATAAGAGATTGCTAGATTGTCTAAATTACTTCCATTTCTGTTGTTCATTCTTCACTTCAGGTGTTCTGAGTTTTCTGTGCTACCATTTCTGTTCTGTCTGAAGACCTTCTACAGTGTAGTTCTTTAAGCCAGCATTCTCTACCCACCTGCCCACATATACATCATTGTGATTTTTATTTTTTTTTGCATCTACTTATCCAAAGAATGCCTTCGCTGGATGCTGTATTCATAGTAGATGGTGCTTTTCCTCATGATTAGAAAAATATTTCTTTTGGATACCCATGATTTCTGATGGGAAAACTGGACTCCGTTGAATCAATGCCTTACTAAAGGCAGTTTGCACTTTCCTCCTAATTTTCCAGAAATAGTTTCATCACTACCATAGTCTTCTACAGGTTGCTTATGCTATGTGAAGTTTTGTGTTTCTATGTGTCTTTTCTTCTTAGGATTACTAAGATGCTTTAGATATATAGGCTTATACTGTAAGTCTATACATTTGTCAGATTGCTCTTAGGCAACAGCAGTTGAATGTCATTTGACATCATCATAACCTTTATTCTCCTTTCCTAATGTTTCAACAAAATTGATCATGAAGCATTCAGTAATTTTCACAGGCTCTTAAAGTTATGCTTTCTTTTTAATTTTTATTTTTTAATTTTTATTTTTATATTTATTTTCATATTTTATTTGTATCCCAGCTGTCACCCCCTCCCCCATTGCATCCTAATTCCACCCTCCCTCTCTCTTCTTTTCCTATGCTCCTCCCCCAGTCCAATGATAGGGGAGGTCATCCTCCCCTTCCATTTGACCATAGTCTGTCAATCTCATCAGGACTGGCTTCATTGTCTTCCTCTGTTGACTGTTAAAGATGCTCCCTCCTCATGGGGAGGTGATCAAAGAGCCAGCCCATGAGTTCATGTCAGAGACCATCCCTGTTCCTATTATTAGGGAACCCTTGTGGACACTGAAATGTCATGGGCTAATTTTGTGCAGGGGTTATAGGTTATCTCCAAGCATGGTCCTTATTTGGAGTATCAGTCTTAGAAAAGACCCCTGGGCCCAGGTTTCTTGGTTCTGTTGCTCTCCTTGTGGCAATCCTGTCCCTTCCAGGTCTCTCTCTCTATCTCACCCTTTTTTTTTATAAGATTCCCTGAACTCTGCCCAATGTTTTGCTATGTGTCTCAGCATATGTTTTGATATACTGCTGGGTAGAGTCTTTCAGAGGCCCTCTATGGTAGGCTCCTGACCTGTTCCCTGTTTTCTCCCTCTCCCAATGTCCATCTAGTTTGCCTTTCTGAATAAAGATTCGAGCATCTTACGCAGGGTCCTCCTTCTTGATTAGTTTCCTTAGGTATATATATTTTAGAATGTTTATCCTATATTATCTGTCTAATATCCACTTATAAGTGAGTACATAGCTGATTTTAAGCTCTACAATGGAGCAATAGTAATAAAAACTGCATGGTCCTGGCATAGAAACAGAATGGTGGATCAATGGAATCTAATTGAAGACCCAGAAATAAACCCACACACTTATGGACACCTGATTTTTGATAAAGATGCCAAAACAATACAATGGAAAAAAGATAGCATGTTCAACAAATGGTGCTGGTCTAACTGGATGTTTACATGTAAAAAAATGTAAATAGATCCATACTTATCACCCTGCACAAAACTAAAGTCCAAGTGGATCAAAGACCTCAATATAAAAACAGACACACTAAACCTGTTAGAAGTTATGCTTTCCTATTTTTATTTTATCATCTTTTTCTGTTTTTCAGCCTTGAGATTTTCTAGTTATGTAGTTACATATTTGCTGGTATTTATTTCCATTTTGGTGTTGTAAAAGATTTGTTTTATTTATGTGAACATGTGAAACTCTGTGAATGTGCACTCATGAATGTGGGAACGCAGGAACCCAACAGAGGACTTCATACACCCTAGAGCTTGAGCTATAGCTGGTTTTGATCCACCTAATGTGAATGCTGGAACTGAACTCAGGTCTTCGGGAAAAGTAGCAAGTGCCCTTATCTGCTAAGCCATCTCTCCAACCTCACTCTGGTTTTGAAACCCATTCATAGACACAGGTGTTTGGACTTTTGCCATAGTTAGGTGTCTATTTCTGTGGCAAAACACCATGAGCAAATGCAACTCTGGGAGGAAAGGATTCATTTCAGCTTACAATTTTCAAGTTACTTTTTTGTAAATTTTTTTTTATTAATTACACTTCACTCATTCTGTATCCCCCCCATAAGCCCCTCCCTCCTCCCCTCCCGGTCCCACCCTCCCCCTCTTTCTTCATGCATGCCCCTCCCCAAGTCCACTGATAGAGGAGGTCCTCCTCTCCTTCTCTCTGATCTTAGTCCATCAATTCTCATCAGAAGTGGCTGCATTGTCAGGGTTCTAGGTTATATCCACGGATAGTCCTTGGTTGGAGTATGAGTCTCTGGGAAGTTCCCTGTGTTCAAATTATCTTATTCTGTTGCTCTCCTTGTGGAGTTCCCATCCCCTCCAGCTCTTACTATTTCCCACTTCTTACATAAAATTAAAAGAAAACAGGAAACAACCTAGGAACCTGCTACAGAGGGCCTCTGAAAGCCAGAAGAAAACAGGAAACAACCTCAGAACCTGCCACAGAGGGCCTCTGAAAGCCTCTGCAGTATAGACTGTCAAAGCAGATGCTGAGTCTGATGGCCAACTGATGGGCAGAGTGAATTTTTTTTAATTTTTATTAAAAAAATTTTAATTTATTACAATTCATTCATTTTGTATCCCAGCTGTAGCTCCCTCCCTCATCCCCCCCCCAACCCTGATCTCCCTCCTTCTCCTCCCATGCCCCTTCCCCAGTCCACTGATGGTTCATCACTGAAGGAACTCAAGGCAGGAGCCTGAAACTGGAACTGAAGCAGAGGCCATGAGGGAAAACTGTTTACTGGCTCGCTCCTCATGGCTTACTCAACCTGATTTTTCTTCCTTCCTTCTTTTTTACTTACTCCTTTCCTTCCTTTCTTCTTTCTCCTTTTCTTTTTTTGTTTTTCTGAGACAGGGCTTCTCTGTGTAGCTTTGGCTGCCCTGGACTCATTTTGCAGACCAGGCTGACCTTGAACTCACAGAGATCCACCTGCTTCTGCCTTCCAGATTGCTGGAATTAAAGACATGCACTACCACGCCCAGCTTCAACCTAATTTCTACAGCACTCTGAAGATGATGCAGAGAGCATGGAGGAGTGCCTCTCAGTGGTTTGTTTCTCATGGCTTGCTCAACCTGCTTTCTTATAGAACCCAGGACCACCAGCCCAGGGGTGGCACCTGCCACAGTGAGCTGGGCCATCCTACATTACATCATCAACCAAGAAAACACACCACAGGCATTCCTACAAGTCAGTATAATGGGGACATTTTCTTAATTGACAATCCTTATTCCAAAATGACTAGCTTGTATCAAATTGACAGCACAATCTAGTTTTTATACACTGGAACCTTCCTTAACACACACACACTCTCCCTCTGTGTGTGTGTATGTATGCGTATCTGTCTGTGTCTTTGTGTCTATGCAGTCTATGCATGCATATTTTTGAACATTGTAGGTTTTTTGTTTGCATCCAAGGTCTCTCAGATTGCTTTTGGAACACTTTCAAAATAATGGCTTAAAGACTTAATCCAGCATTCTTTACACCCGTCTCCCTGCAACAGTGCTTTGGTAAGGCTCTTTTCCATCTGAGTGCAATAGCTCTGGTTCTCTGCTTTCTAACTTTTCTGAAATATACCCTGAACAATTTTTCAGATTTCTGTTGGTCTTAGGCAAAAGTAATCCCTATAGAGTCTGTTAACACTGTATTTTGGCAACCAGTCTGCACCTGTCTCTCCTTTGCATAACATTTTCCTTCATGCTGCCTTGGCATAAGGGATGAATGGCTTCAGTGTAAGGCATGAGTTTAATACAGACAAGCCATAGGAGTGCTATTGGTTTGGAGAATCCTTGAGTCTCCAAAAACTGTAAATGGAAGGCACATTTCCAATTCCTTGGGTAGAATCAAGGGAGGGACAAGAAGTAAAATAGCATGCCAAAGTTCTAGAAACTTCAAGGGTCCTTGAGTCTTATTGCTTCACTGGGGTTTTCACTAAGAAATGCAGCAGTGTATGCTGATTTGACCTCTATCAAAAGTATTACTCAGCCACTGTACTGAGAAAGGAATAGAGATCACATGAAATGTCTTGGTTTGGCATGGTTCCAATAACACTTTGCTTCAGCAGCCAGAAAAGAAGGAACTTAGAAAGTGGGAAATGCCAAAAGAAGCACCCATATAAGGGCTATCAAGAGAGCTCAGCAGTTAAGAGTAATTTCTGCTCCTGAAGAAGACCAAGACAAACATACACACAGCATCATAATTGCACCCACATAGTAGTTTTTGACTGTAACTCTATTATCACAGGACATGGCATGTTCTTCTTGCCTACGTGAGGACAAGTCCTGCTTACGGTGCACACACATGAATAAAGGTAAAACACTCAAATGGACAAAAGAAAAATTAATAATAAGTCAGTAAATTTAATTTCTTTTTTGTATTTTTCCTGAATGTCTGCATGGTAACTTTTCTACTATACAATAAATCATGATTAACATACATTCAGACATTACCACGGATCTTACTGTCATTTACATAATCTGCTACATTCTATCCAATGGACAAATGTCACATGAAAGTAAAAGGCACCACAAAAACACAAGAGTGCCCGGAAGTTTTGGTTCTGTTGCTCTCCTTGTGGTGCTTCTGTCCTCTCCAGGTCTTACTATCTTCCCCTTCTTTCATAAGATTCCCTGCACTCTGCTCAAAGTTTGGCTATGAGACTAAGCATCTGCCTCGATACCCTACAGGGTAGAAACTTTCAGAGGTCCTCTGTGATAAGCTCCTGTCCTGTTCCCTGTTTTCTCCCTCCTCTGATGTCCATCCTCTTTGCCTTTCTGAATGGGGATTGAGCATCTTAGCCAGAGTCCTCCTTCCTGATCAGCTACCTTAGGTGCACAGATTGTAGTATGTTTATACTATATTATATGTCTAGTATCCACTTATGAGTGAGTATATACCCTGTGTGTCTTTCTGATTCTGGGATCTTCACTCAGGATGATATTTTCCAGTTTCCACCATTTACCTGCAAATTTCATGATTTCCTTGTTTTTTATTGCTGAGTAATATTTCTTTGTGTAGATGTACCACAATTTCTGTATCAATTCCTCAACTGAGGGGCATCTGGGCTGTTTCCAGCTTCTGGTTATTGCAAAAAAGCTGCTACAAAAATGGTTGAGCAGATGACCTTGTTGTGTACTTGAGTGTCTTTTGGATATATGCTTAGGAGTGGTATAGCTGAGTCTTGAGGAAGTGCTATTCCTAATTGTCTGAGAAAGAGCCAGGTCCAAAAAGTCTGGGCACAGGAGTCTTTTCTGAGACTGATGCTCCAGCCAATGACCACTCATGAAGATAGTCTGGAACCCCTGCACAGAGGTAGCCTAAGGCAGTTCAGTATACAAGTGGGTTTCATAGTAATGGGGACAGGGACTGTCTCTTATAGGAACTGATTAGCCTGCTCTTTGATCATCTCTCCCTGAGGGTGGAGCAGCCTTACCATGTCACAGAAGAAGACAATGCAGCCACTCCTGATGAAGCCTGATAGACTAGGATCAGAGGAAAGGGGAGGAGGACCTCCCTTATCAGTGGCCTGGGAGAGGGACACAGGTGGGGAATAGGGAGGGTGGGTTTGGGGGGGGAGGAAGGAGGGAAGTACAGGGGGATACAAAGTGAATAAATGGTATTTAATAAAAATAAAAATAATTAAAAAACACAAGAGTGGAAAAATTACCCTTCTGTGACACAAGAAATAAACAAGTGGGAATTTTTATATTTGTCTTCAATACATTTCCACTGTGATAGAAGCATGATTATTCTCCATGAATAAATGTGTGGGGAAAATAGCGGCTGGTGAGCCTCTAAACAAAAAGCTTAGTTTGACCAATGATTCTCAGAATAATGATGACGATGATGATGATGATAATGATGAAATTCAAAGAGCTAGAATATCAAGAGGAAGACAAAAAGCAATGAGAAAGTTTTTCAAAACACACTGCAAGGGTACTTTTTGTTCTACCTGAAGAAGTGGCAAGTAAGTGGGAAAGAGATCTTCTGGAATTAGTACAGCTGGCACCCTGTCTGAAGGAAGCCTATGGTCTAGAATGGCAGACCACGAGTCCTATAGCCTCCAAGTGTGGAGGGATTTCTCCAGGCTTAACAGTCCATAGACTTTTGGCTGACAGTACTTTGGTTGAAGGCTTACTCTTCAGTAACTTAAACACCAGTGTCTGTGGGATACCTGCATTACCAGCCTTTTTTTTTTTTTTTCATCAGGGAGGAACAGAACTAGTGAGCACTCACAGGTTTGACATTTCTTCCTCAGGATGCTCAGTTCCTTAAGCCTAACATCCAAACTCTGCAGTGTTGGGACCCTTGGCCCCTCACCAAGAGCTATTGCCACAGGCTCAAGACCAAGATGTCCAAAATCCTTGGCTCTTCAAGGATCCTGGAACACTTTCAGGGAGGTAGATCCCACTCTTTTCTCATCTCTGCCTCCTCATAGCCTTCTGTCTTCCTTGAGAATTAAGACTCTGTCTCCTCTGTCTTTTCTGTTGTCTCTTGTTGCATCCTCTCCTTTTGTTGTCTGTTTCTCTCAAGGATTCTACCACTGCCCCCTTGCTGCCATCAGTGCTAACACAAGGGATGCTGCCTCTGCCTGGACAACAGATGCTGCTTTTAGGAGTCTGCTGCCTCAGCTGCCATCTCCTCTTTAGGCACCCAGCTTAGCCCACTGTGGTCATGAAAAACTAAAACCCTCAGACCCTAAACTGGCAAAAAAAGACCACGAGGGACATTCTTCTAATGGACCTAATATTACAACAACAAAGGGCAATCTGACCCAGAAAGTGAATCAAGCTGCCATCTCATTCAGCAAGAATGGGGGTGTAGCAACTGTGTTTGCACCAGTAACTGCACAACCCTTCATGCCAAAGGAACTTTGTGAACTGCACCAATGGTCTGGGTGAAAATGGCTGCACAACCTTCTAAGGTGGAGACCAGGGCAGGAAATGCCAAAATGCAAACCCAGACAGAAACCTCTTAAAGCTATTTGAAAACACCCTGGCAGGCAGAACACCTTCTAAAGCTAGAGTTGTCATGCATGTGTCTCTGCACTGCAACCTGCTCAAGGCATCTGTGCAGTGTTCCAAGCCACCTGGCTACAACCAAGGCATTTGGGTAAGCTTTCGAATGGCAGCTACTTAAGGCTGACAGCTCTGTGAGCTGGAGGCTAGCATGATCTACAGAGTGAATTCCAAGACAGCTAGAGCTACATAGTGAGACCCTGCCCCAAAACAACCACAAATAAACAAACATGAAACAAACCAAGCAAACCAACATTCCCCCCAAATATTCAGACTGAAATCCTTAAGCTCAACCACATAAACAGTCGGGTCTTTGGGGATTCAGAGTAGCCTCTCCCCTCTTTGTGTATCAAGAGAATGGGTGTCAGTTCTCCAAAGAACCTCACAATGCTCCTTGCAATCATCCATTGCCATGCCCTCCTGAGGCTGATTATAGCTGGTCCACTGTTGAGATGTTCAAACATTCACTTATTGTTCTTGGGCAATGAAGCTCTTACCTCCTTGTGTCACGGCTGTGCCAGGGGAGGTGGTGTCCTTGGGTTTTTTACCTATCTTCATCCTTCCTTGCCCCAAACCAGCTAGTGGTTCCTTGCAGCAGTCCTTTCAGTGGCTTAACTATTAGGGTGGAGTCATAGATAGCATTTGAATGGGTCTAGCAACAGGTTTCATTGCCACAGAAGAAAGGTCTCAAAGTCATCATGGTAAGCTCTTAACTTGTGGTAGGTAGGGTGACAAGGGAGGGTTGAGGCAAGGTGTAAGGGGTTTACTAAGTCCTAGAAGTTCCTAAAGGTTCTTAGAGGACAGAGTCCTAAGTGCAAGAAAGAAGAGTAGGGCGTGGGAAGGGAGAACTGACCCAGGGTGGGTAGGCAGTGAGGAAAGGACTTATTACCCAGGACCTGGTAGGAAGAATGTGACCTGTATAAATGAGTCTTATATATAGAGGTCTTCTGAGGAGACAAGTCTGGCAATGAGTCTCAGCATCTGCTTTAATATGCTGCTGGGTAGAGTCTTTCAGAGACCCTCTTTGGTAGGTTCCTGTCCTGTTCCCTGTTTTCTCCCTCTTGGAGGCAGAGTCTTTTTTTTTTTTCAATTTCTAATTTTCTTTTTTTATACCTTAAAGCTTCTTTTTAATTTTAATTTTTATTAATTACAGTTTGTTCACTTTGTATCTCCCCCCTGTAGCTCCCTCCCTTCTCCTCTCCCAATTCATCTCCCTTCTCCACCCATGCCCCTCCCCAAGTCCACTAATAGGGGCAGGTTTCCTCTCCTTCCTTCTGATTCTAGTTTATCAGGTCTCATCAGGAATACCTGCATTGTCTTCCTCTGTGGCCTGTTAACGCTGTTCCCCCCCTCAGGGGGAAGTGATCAAAGAGCAGGCCAATCAGTTCATGTCAGAGACAGTCCCTGTTACCATTACTACGTAACTCACTAGGACACTGAACTGCCATGGGCTACATCTGTGCAGGTTATCTGTATGCATGGTCCTTGGTTGGAGTATCAGTCTTATAAAAGACTCCTGTGCCCAGATTTTTTGGTTCTGTTGCTCTCCTTGTGGAACTCCTGTACTCTCCAGGTCTTACTATCTCCCCCTTCTTTCATAAGATTACCTGAAATCTGCCCAAAGTTTGGCTATAAGTCTCAGCATCTGCTTTGATACCCTGGAGGGTAGAGCCTTTCAGAGGCCCTCTATGGTAGGCTCCTGTCCTTTTCCCTGTTTTCTCCCTTTTCTGATGTCCATCCTCTGAATGGGATTTTCTGAATGCCTTTCTGAATGGGGACTGAGCATCTCAACCAGAGTCCTCCTTCTTGATCAGTTTCATTAGGTGTACACATTTTAGTATGTTTATCCTATATTATATGTCTAATATCCACTTATGAGTGAATACATACCCTGTGTGTCTTTCTGCTTCTTGGATAACCATTCAATGGAAAAAAACAAAACAAAACAAAACAAAACAAAACAAAACATCTTCAACAAATGGTGCTGGTCTAACTGGAGGTCTACATGTAGAAAAATGCAAATAGATCCGTACTTATCACCCTGCACAAAACTAAAGTCTACATGGATTAAAGACCTCAATATAAAACCAGACACACTAAACCTGTTAGAAGGAAAATGGGGGAAAATCCTTGAACTCATTGGCAGAGGAGACAACTTCCTGAACACCAGCAGCACAGGCTCTAACAGCAACAATCAATAAATGGGACCTCATAAAACTGAAAAGCTTCTGTAAAGCAAAGGACACTGTCATAAAAAAAAACTGCCTACAGATTGGGAAAGGATCTTCACCAACCCTATATCTGACAGAGGGCTAATATCTAGAACATATAAAGAACAAAAGAAGCTGAAAAGCAACAAACCAAGTAATCCAATTAAAAAATGAGGTACAGAGCTAAATAGAGAATTCTTGATAAAGGAATATTGAATGTCAGAGAAACACTTAAAGAACTGCACAACCTCATTAGCCATCAGGGAAATGCACATCAAAATGACCCTGAGATTTCACCTTACACCCATCATAATGGCCAAGATCAAAAACTCAAGAGACAACGCATGCTGGAGAGGTTGTGGAGAAAGGGAACCCTCCTCCACTGCTGGTGGGAATGAAAACTTGTACAACCACTCTGGAAATCAATCTGGTGCTTTCTCAGACAGCTAGGAAAAGCACTTCCTCAAGATCCAGCTATACCACTCCTAGGCATATATCCAAAAGAGGCTCAAGTACACAATAAAGACATTTGCTCAACCATGTTTGTAACAGCCTTATCTGTAATAGCTAGAAGCTGGAAACAACCTAGATGCCCCTCAACTGAAGAATGGATACAGAAATTGTGGTACATCTACACAATGGAATATTACTCAGCAATGAAAAGCAAGGAAATCATGAAATTTGCAGGTAAATGGTAGGATCTGGAAAGGATCATCCTGAGTGAAGTATCCCAGAATCAGAAAGACACACATGGTATATACTCATTCATATAGACATATAATATAGGTTAAACCTATTAAAATCTGTACATCTAAAGAAACTAATCAAGAGGGAGGACCCTGATTAAAATGCTCAATCCCCATCCCAAAAGGCAAAGAGGAGGGACATCAGAAGAAGAAGAAGAAAGCAGGAAACAAGTTAGGAAACTGCCACAGAGCGCCTCTGAAAAGGTCTGCCCTGCAGACTATCAAAGCAGATGCTAAGACTTATGGCCAACTTTGGGCAAAGTGTATGGAATCTTATGAAAGAAATGGAAAATAGTAAGAGCTGGAGAGGAAAGGAACTCCACAAGGAGATAAAAAAAAAACAGAAAATTTGAACACAGGGGTCTTTCCAGAGACTCATACTCCAACCAAGTACCATACATAAAGATAACTTAGAACCCCTGCACAGATGTAGCCCATGGCAGTTTAATGTTCAAGTGGGTTACATAGTAATGGGAAGAGGGACTGCCTCTGACATAAACTGATTGGCCTGCATTTTGATCACCTCCCCCTGAGGGGGAGCAGCCTTACCAGGCCACAGAAGATGACAATGCAGCCACTCCTGATGAGATCTGATAGACTAAGATCAGAAGGAAGGAGAGGGGGACCTCCCCTATCAGTGGACTTGGGGAGGGGCATACGTGAAGAAAGGGGAGGGAAGGTGGAATTAGGAGGGGATGAGGGAGGAGTTTATGGGAAGATACAGAGTGAATAAAGTATAATTAATAAAAGTTAAAAAATAATAAAAACCCAAGTGACAACACATGCTGGAGAGGATGTAGAGAAATGGGAACCCTCCTCCGCTGCTGGTGGGAATGAAAACTTGTACAACAACTTTGGAAATCAATCTGGTGCTTTCTCATACAATTAGGAATAGCGCTTCCTCAAGACCCAGCTATACCACTCTTAAGCATATACCCAAAAGATGCTAAAGTATACAACAAGGACATTTGCTCAAACATGTTTGTAGCAGCCTTATCTGTAATAGCCAGAAGCTGGAAACAACCCAGCCCTTCAACTAAGGAATGGATACAGAAATTGTGGTACATCTACACAATGGGATATTACTCGACAATAAAAAACAAGGAAATCATGAAATTTGCAGGTAAATGGTGGGATCTGGAAAAGATCATCCTGAGTGAGCTATCCCAGAATCAGAAAGATGCACACAGTATATACTCACTCATATAGACATATAATATAGGATAAACCTACTAAAATCTGTACACCTAAAGAAACTAATCAAGAGGGAGGACTCTTCCTAAAATGCTCAATTCCTATCCAGAAAGGCAAAGAGGATGGACATCAGAAGAAGGAGAAAACAGGGAACAAGTCAGGAGTCTGACACAGAAGACCTCTGAAAGCCTCTGCCCTGCAGACTATCAATGCAGATGCTGAGACTTATGGGCAACCTTTGGGCAGAGTGCATGGAATTTTATGAAAGAAGTGGGAAACAGTAAGATCTGGAGAGGACAGGAACTCCACAAGGAGAGTAACAGAACCAAAAAACCTGAGCACAGTGGTCTTTCCTAAGACTGATACTCCAACCAATGTGTATTCATGGAGATAACCTAGAACCCCTGCACAGATGTAGCCCATGGCAGTTCAGTATCCAAGTGAGTTCCATTGTAATAGGAACAGGGACTGTCTCTGACATGAACTGATTGGCCTGCTCTTTAGTTACCTCCCCCTGAGGGGGAAGCAGCATTACCAGGCCACAGAAGAAGACAATGCAGCCACTCCTGATGAGACCTAATTGACTAGGATCAGAAGGAAGGAAAAGAAGACCTCCCCTATCACTGGACTTGGAGAGGGGCATGCATGCAGAAGGTGAAGGGAGGGAGTTATTGGGATAGAAGGAGGGAGGGAACCACAGGGGAGATACAAAGTGAATAAAGTGTAATTAATAAAGAACTAAAGAAAAAATAATTTCAAAAAAATGTACCCTGTAGCCTAGAAGTGCCTCAAACTTTGTTGCAATCCTCAGCCTTGTGAGTGCTGATATAGTAACTATGGGCTACTATAAAACAGCTTTTGCAAATGCACACTGGCCAGAGTGGTGATGGTGGCAGTGGTGACACACTCCTTTAACTCCAGCCCTTGGGAGGCAACAGCTGGCCAGTCTCTGAGTTCAAGGCCAGCCTGGCTGGTCTACAGAGTGAGTACCAGGATAACTAGGGCTGCTGTGGGTAGGTAAAGGAACTGAATAAGTCCTGTATGGAAATACAGGAAACTACAATCAAACAGTAGAAGGAAATGAGCAAAACTGTTCAAGACCTAAAAATTTGAAGCAACAAAGAAAATACAATCTGAGGCAATCCTGGAGATGGAAAACCTAAGAAAGAGGACAGGAAATACAGACACGAGCATCACCAGTAGAATACAAGAGATGAAAGAGAGAATCTCCACTGTAGACGATGTGATACATCAGTCAAAGAAAATGTTAAATCTAAAAAGCTCCTAACACAAAACATCCAAGAACTCTGGGATAACATGAAAAGACCAAATTTAAGAATAATAGGAATAGAAGGAGGAGAAGACTCCCAACTCCAAAGCCCAGAAAAAGGTTTTCAACAAAATCATAGATGAAAACTTCCCCAACCTAAAGAGATGCCTATAAACATACAGAAAGATTACAGAACACCAAATAGGTTGGACCAGAAAAGAAAATCTTTCCTTCACATAATGATTTAAACCCTAAATGTATGGAATGAAGATAAATATTAAAAGCTTCAAGGAAAAAAGGCCAAGTCACATATAAAGGCAAACCTATCAGAATTACACCTGACTCCTCATCAGAAACTCTAAAAGCCAGAAAGGGCCTGGACAGATATCTTACAGACACTAAGAAACCACAGATGTCAGTCCAGAGTACTATACTCAGCAAAATTTTAATCATCATAGAGGGAGAAAACAAAATATTTCACAACAAAAACAAATTTAAACAGCATCTATCAACAAATCTAGCCCTACAGAATATACTAGAAGGAAAACGCCAACCCAAGGAGGCCAAATACACCCAGAAAAACATAGGAAATTGACCCGTCCCGTGGGCTAGTCGAACAGGGTCCACCTGAAAGAGGGAGTGAAAATTGGGGGACAGAGAACACGAAGAATGGAGGCAAGACAGATTCCTGATCAAGTCTCAGTTTACTGAACGTGCAAACAACACTTATAAAGCAAAGGGTACAAGCAATTTTTTTCACAGTAGCAACACATCTGTGCCACCTGGCAAGGTATGCAGGAATTCACTCAAGGTTACACTCAAGGTTTGCTGTCTGGTTCCCAAGGTTGCAGGGAGCTTGCTATCTACTTCTCAGGCTCAGAGCACCCCGCCTGCAGAGACCACCACGGACATTCTCTGAGAAATGGAACTATGGATAAGACCCCCATCTGACAAGGCCAGGAGGCAGAATTCCAATTACCAGACTCCTTCAGGAAATAAATAACCCCACATCAGCAAAACCAAAAGAACGGAAACACACACACACACACACACACACACACACACACACACACACACACACTACCATCATCAACATCAAAATAACAGAAAGTAACAACCACTGGTAATTAGTATCTATCAACATCAGCAGCCTCAACTTTCCAATAAAAAGACAGACTAACAGACTAAAATGGATCCATAAACAGAACATTTAGCTGCATACAAGAAGCAAACCTCAGCCACAAAGATAAAACACTACCTGAGAGTAAAGGGCTGGAAAAAAAGTTTTTCCAAGCAAATGGACCCAATATGCAAGCTGGAATAGCCATCCTAGTATTTAATAAAATAGATTTTAATCAAAAAAGAGGGGGAAGGATGCCTCATAATCATCAAAGGAAAAATCCACCAAGAAAATATCTTCATTCTGAATCTATGCCTCAACTGCAAGTGGTCCTTCTTTTGTAAAAGAAACATTACTAATGCTTAAATCGCAAGTTGAAACCCACACATTAATAGTGGGAGACTTCAACACCCCACTCAGTCCAACAGACAGATAATCGAGACAGAAACTAAGCACGGAAGTAAAGAAACAGGCATAATTAATCAAGTGGACCTAAGAGTTATCTACAGAACATTTGACCCAAACACAAAAGAATATACCTTCTTCTCAGCAACTCATGGAACCTTCTCCAAAACTTACCATATACTTGGTCACAGTAAGCTTTAGCGGATATAAGAAAATTGAAATAACCCCTTGTATCTTATCAGACCACAATAGATTAAAGCTGGAACTCAACAACAACAGAAACAACAGAAAGCCTACAAATTCATGGAAATTGCACAACTCTCTACTCAAGGACCACTGGGTCAGGGAGGAAATAAAGAAAGAAATACTTTCTAATATTAAGTGAAAATGAAAGCACAACATATCCAAACTTATGGGACACAATGAAAGCAGTGCTAAGAGGAAAGTTCATAGCACTAAGTGCCTTCATAAAGAAATTGATTCCATACTAATAACTTAGCAGCACACCTAAAGCTCTAGAACAGAAAGAAGCAAATGTACCCAAGAGAAGTACACAACAAGAAATAATGACACTCAGGGCTGAAATCAACAAGTTGTAAAGAAAGAGGACAAAACAAAGAATCAAAGAAACCAAAAGCTGGTTCTTTGAGAAAATCAACAAGATAGACAAACCCTTAGCAAATCTAACTAAAACCAGAGGGAGAGTATTCAAATTAATGAAAAAGGAGACTTAACAACAGACAATGAGAAAACAAAAAAAAAAAAAATCAAAAGTCTGTATTCCATAAAATTGGAAAATCTATTTTTTCTTTTTAAAATTAATTTATTTTAGTTTTTATTATTAGTTGCATTTTATTAACTCAGTATCCCAGCTGTATCCCGCTCCCTCATTCCCTCCCAACCCCACCCTCCCTCCCTCATCTCCTCCCTGCCCCTTTCCAAGTCCACTGATTGGGGAGGACCTCCTCCCCTTTCATCTGACCCTGTTTTATCAGGTATTTGAGGACTGGCTGCAAAGTCCTCCTCTGTGGCCTAGCAGGACTGCTCCTCCCTTGGGGGGGGGGGGGTCAAAGAGCCTGCCATTGAGTTCCTGTCAGAAATAGTCCCTGTTCCCCTTACTATGGGAAACCAATTGGTTACTGAGCTACCACAGGCTTCATCCATGCAGAGGTTCTAGGTTATATCCATACATGGTCCTTGGTGGAGTATCAGTCTCAGAAAAGACCCCTGTGCCCAGATATATTTGGTCCTTGTGGAGCTCCTATCCTTTCCACATCATACTAACTCCCCCTTCTTTCATATGATTCCCTGCACTCTACCAAAGGTTTGGTTGTGAGTTTTATTATCTGCTATGATACACTGCTAGGTAGAGTCTCTCAGAGGCCCTCTGCAGTAGGCTCCTGTCCTGTTACTTGTTTTCTCCTATGTCCAAAGCACCTCCCATTAGTCTTTCTAAGTGAGGATTGATCATCTTACTCTGGGTCCTCTTTCTTGTTTATCTTCTTTAGGTGTATAGATTTCATTATGTTTATCATATCTTATAGGTCTATATAAGTGAGTATATACCATGTGTGTCTTTCTCCTTCTGGGATACCTCACTCAGAATGATCTTTTCTAGATCCCACCATTTGCCTGCAAGTTTCATGATTTCCTCATTTTTGATTGCTGAGTAGTATAAAGGAAATGGACAAATTTATTGGTAGATTTCATTCTGAACGATGCTCTCCTAAGCTTGCTGACAAGAACCTGACAGAATTGTCCTCTAAGACACTACCCAGCAGAGCCTCAAAAGACATGCTGAGACTCACAGCCAAACATTGAGTGATGCTTAGAGAGTCTTGTGGAAAACTGGGAGAAAAGAGAAAAGGACCTGCAAGTGACAGAAGCTCCACAAGAAGACCAACAGAGCCAACTAACCAGGGTCCAGCAGGGCTTACTGAGGCTGAAGCATCAACAAAGGACCATGCATGGACTGGATCCAGACCACCCTACAAAGCATAGCCGATAGGCAGCTTAGGCCTCATGTGGGCCCTCAAGTAAGAAACATGGACTGCATTTGAAATGGACATTGGTGCCAGCTTTTTTAGCTGTTTCACCTGGCAGAACTGTCTTGCCAGGCCACAGGGGAAGAGGACATGCTCAGTCTTGATGTGACTTGATGAGCTGGTGTGGACAGGAAGTGGGGGTTCCCCTTTTCTGAGGAATAAGGGAGGGAAAAGGGAGAGGAAAGGAGGGTGGAGTTGGGAGGTGAGGTGGGATGGAGCTTCAACCAGGATGTAAAGTGAATATAAAATAAATATTTTTTTCAAAATATTGTAAAAAAAGAATTTATCATATTCCAAAGTCTTTCAAATTCTACGTGCAGCTAAAACTATATGAAGTGGGTCTGCTTTACATAACTACATGATGAAATACACACACATGCTATTTTTATGAAATAACACTAAACAAATCTCTGAATAATTTCATGCATATAACATTTGTACCATGATAATTTTATTTGAAACTTGAAGTATTTCATTATTTTCAACATCATGAAATATTGCTCTGCTAAAGAAACTTTTACAATAAATAATAAGTGAAAAAAGGTTTGTCATTGTTACTGATTCAGTAAATTTTTCTGGACTTTAATTCAGTTCATTGTAAAGAGATAAATACGGAAAAATTAGAAGTGTACCAGGGAATACATTCAGCCAATAGTGTCTGTGAACAACATGTTATCTATCTGCTTTTTATATTCAACTTCATTTTTTAGAGACAATTTAATTGAAAAGTCTTTAAAGAGCTAGGTGTGGTGGCGCACACCTGTAGTCCAAGGATCCACAGAGGCAGAGGCAGGTGGATTGCTTTGAGTTTGAAGCCAGCCTGGTCTACAATGTGAGTCCAGGTTGTCCAAGGATACACAGAGGAAACCCTGTGTCAAAAAAAAAAGTCTTTAAAATAAATGTGATATCTGACTAGGAAGTATTCTTTCAGACAATAAAGCAAGATTGAAAACTAGGGAAAAATAAGTGAACTCAAATATATGTCTGAAAACAATTAGCAATTGTCTTTAATTAAAGAGCTAGTATGAATATGCAGATAACATAAGAAGAATATGCAGGAATAGTAATGTCAAATGGCACTAACTTATTAATTGTGAAAGTGGGAACGGGGAGAAAGATATAATGGAATGAAACATTAAAACACTTTTGAGACAACGGAGTATTCAGCCATGGTGTCATGTAGGCAGTCAAGTGAACTAGCTACAGAGGCATAATATTTCTTGTTATAGCAACAGGAACGACCTGACAGTACACAAAAACTATCTGTTCAGTATTCTTAGCCATGGGCCAAAGGGACATAAGAGGAAATAGGCACTAGAAGCTGCACATATATTGAGAATTGCCCCATGGCAGGGCTTAAATCCGTATAATCCGGAACTGTCATTTCAGTGGGTGAAGACAATAGGTCTAGTTAGGTAGACTTTTAAATTTTGATGATAAAATTCCATATGTTTCTAGTGACAAACAGTAAGTTGGAAATGAGATGCTGATTTGGGGAACTGGAAATTGGGTTTTAGGTGTAGCCAGAGCTCCTGTTTGGTGTGTTTTCTCCACTGCCTAGTGCCATCTGCCTGCAAAAGTCGTCAGAGCAGCGCTGCCTGGTGCTTTCCTAGGTAAGACCCCAGATTTAGGTATTGGCCTGGGGCTTCAAGTTAAGCATCCAAAAGATCAGATGCTGCATGCAAGCTTTTCCTTTCCCTTTGAAAACTGTTTTCAGGAAAAGGAGGAGAGATGACAATGAGGAAGACAACCACCACCCCCATTGTTCGAAGAGGAGTAAGAAGGGCCAGGCCTTCCAGGACCCTCACGCTATAGAGGTAGGAACTATGGCCACATAGCCTCTCCTTCTGACTCATTGCCCATACGGAGGCATTCATTTCCATGCCCACAATGGCAAGAAAGCTGTCCCAGATGCACTCATAGAAGTCTCCTTGCTGGCTGGCTGCAGTGGCTTTGGAGCCAGAGCAGGATTTTAAGGATTGCTTCAGCATGGTTTTACTGTGCAACATAAGCACAGAGTAGGGTCAACAAGGAGACTTTCCTAGGAGCAGGTGGGAGGAACTGGGTTCCAGAAATGTCTCCACATGCAAACAGGGAGGAAGAACGGTACCCCACCTTCTACGGTTAGGACAGAAATAAACATGAACAACAGAGCAGCAGGGCACGAACTAGCTGGAGCTTTCTTCTTGATCCTTGCTGGAAAAACTGAAAGCAAACTGGGGTTGTGTAAAAGCACTTTGGAAAGCATTAGTGATGTCTGCACTGAAGAGCTGGCATCTCAGCTTCAGCAGTCTTCACTCTAATAACTAGATGGGGTAGCACAGCGTGGTTTGCATGGTAGCATTAATGAGGAGGGAGCATTGCAAAGGTTTTCTGGACATACCTCATCAGGCAATGAGCAAGTGCTTTTACCTTTCTTGATCAAGAGATAAGAGGCTTATCAACATGTGCCATTCCTTCCTCTGGGACAGGAACACAGGTAGGTTTTGGAGAAAATGTACCTAGACTCTAGGTCCTAGATGTACTTCAATCAAACACTCGGTGCTCTTGACCCACAGAATTTGCTGTTGCATATAGTCCCCCGTGTATGAATGCTGGCCTTTCTTTTCAAGGTTAGCACCCTTAGACCTGTGCATGCAAGTCTGCTCTCTTCACCAGAGAGTGGTAGTCCAAAGGCAAAGACCAAAAGCCTGTACTTGTCTGTATGCCTGCTAAAGAACAATGGCTTCACAGGGTTTTCCTGATGAGTGAGTAAAACAAAACATGGAGAGTGTAAGGAAAGTGTGTAGATTTCTAGCACAAACCCAGACCTCTGCTCTGCTATTGATCACAAGGAACTAGTTGACATTTTTATGCACAAGTTCCAAGGAAGAAAGAACAATAAGACTAATGAGAAAATCACGTTAAGGGCCTGGCCTATATTTCAGCTAGAATTCTGTGTAGCCTTGATTCTCCCCAGCTGTTGGGACTATAGCTCTTTGTCAAACCACTGTGTTCAGCAGAGTAAGTTCAGGTGTCTGATGGAATGTTTGGTAAGCTGTTCTCTCTCTCCCTCCCTCTCTCTCTTTCTGGTACTGGCAGTTTGTGGTCTGTGCAGGTTAGCTTAACTGTAGACTGACAGGACATGGAAGAACCTGAGGGGAGAGTCTCTTTTTAATACTATTTTGTAGCTGGGCTTGGTGGCACACTCCTGTAATACCAGCATTCTGGGAAGCAGAGGCAGGGGATTACTGTGAGTTCACGGCCAGCCTGGTCTACAAATCGAGTCCAAACAGTCAAGGCTACACAGGGAAACCCTGTCTCAAAAAACAAAACAAAACAAACCAAAAACAAACACACACACACATACACACAAACCTACTTTGTATTATTTGAAGTGTGTGGATGCCATATGTCTTGATCATATTCACCTGTAACCTCTCCCTGAAACTCTATCCTGGATACATACCCTCCCAACACATACCCTTTCAATCTTTATACCCTCCTTTCTATTATATATGTATGGTCCTATTTAATCCCTTCTGTTCAGTTAGTGCAAATCAAGAGCCGTGGGGGTCATCCCCTGGGTCACAGGTAACTGACCAAAGGCCATCTACCAGAGAGAAGTGACTCTTCCTCTCCAGCAAAAGTCGGCTGCCAAAAGTTCCCTAGTTAAAGGTAAGGTCACAACTCCCGCCCTCCCCCAAGACTCTGCCCTGGCTTTATCTTGTCCAGGTCTTGTGCAGGGAGCCAGAGCTACTGTGAGTTCACATGTGCATCAGCCATGCCATCACCAGGGGACAGGATTTCACAGTGCTCCTGCCTGTAATCTGGCTCTTACATTCTGACCTCAGACCCAATCAGGAGAACATCTGATTATCCCTGGGAACAGCATTGCCACTATGGCACCAGTTGGCTCCTCGTGCCTAGCAGGCCACTATTATACCATCTATGGTATAGATGGTATAGGGTCCATCTATGGGTAGGAACACTCGTGCCTTGGTCTCTCATGACAGCCAGCATAACACCTTCTGTGTCCTATGAACATTAACCAACTGGAAGAGTTTCCTGCTGCATTCAAGACTGATTTCCCTAGGCCCAGCAACAAAAGTGTGTAGTGTCTCATCTACAGGGTTTGGAGCAGTGGCAATAGCCTGTATTGTTCTGGTCACCTCTGGGGCTGCCCTGGCCATAGGGAGGTAACATGTCCATTGCTGAGATTTTTGTTTAATGACCTATGGCATCTGGGGAAAATTCTGTTCACCCACATGCAGTGTCCCTGTTTAGCCTCCCTTTTAGAAAATTCCACTTTCTTTACCCTACTCCCTTTCCCCATTTCCGCTTAAACTTTTAATCCCCCGGTATCCCCCTCACTTTCTTACTCATCACATGTGTTCCACTGCCTCCTCTTATTATATATTTTACTTGGGGTGTAAGATCATAGGTTCTCTGGGAGCTTCTTTCTGCCCAACTCATCTTGGTTAACCCTTGCCCCGAGCCCTCCGTTCCCCGTTCCATCACTCTACAGACTGCTTGAAGCTTCATGACACTAGGATTTCTGCTCTCTACTTTGATTTTACTAGTGTTCTACTATTTCCCATCCATTTATGCCAACTTCCCCCAACCTGATAGCCTCTTTCTTGTTTCTTAGTTTTCACATTCACTCCAGGATAAGCATACAAAACAAAAATTTTGAAGCTAAGACCTACATCTGAGAGAAATCATGTGGCACTTGTCCTTAGGGAGTGGGGTGACCTTGCTCAGTATAATTCTTTTGCAGTTCAATTCATTGACTTTCAAATAGTCTTTCTGAGAAATTATTGAAATAACGTTGTGGTATCTCTGTAGGGGTTACAGATTGTTCACTAACAATCTTTATTTTTAGCGAATTTAAAAAGACCCAACCCATTGCAGGTGGTGCCACTCCCTGGGCAAGGCATCTGGAATGTGTAAAAGAAAGTCAAGTATAGCAAGCAAGCAAGCCACAAGGATCCCTGTGCTTATTCTCTGTGTGCTCTTGACTGTAGGTGAGATGCTTTGAATTTCCTGCCTTTAAGGGATGGAAACCTGGAGCTGTACACCAAATAAAACTTTCACCCCTGAGTTACTATCACTTTTGGTGTTTTATCAGAGCAGCAGAAGTGAAACGACTAAGAGGCCATTTACATCATTCTTGGTTTCTTCATATGATCCAGAAAAACAAACAAACAAACAAACAAACAAACAAACAAACAAAAACTTCTGAGAGGGACATGAGAGGGCTTTGAGTCTCTTGTTGAGCCGGTTGTGGTGGAATTCCCAGATGACATTCTTCCTTGTTGCTTCTGTGTCCTTTTCCCCAACCATTAACCTATAGACTCTCTTTCCACCTACTGTGTAGCCTGGTATCCTGTCATTCTTCTTCCAAGTATCCTTTTTCTCCCCACCTGGGATTCTAAGGTGCTCTCTCCATTCCTTCCACCTACTGGTTTGGCACTCCCTTTCCTACAGCTGCTCAACCCACCTTGCTTTCTGCCTCTGTCCCCTTCCTTTGCCATAGTTTATTCTCTGCCAACAACATCAACCTACACGGCCTTTTCCTGGATTACAAAACTGTGTGGGAGACCTTTGTGCTCTTTGTCCTCCTTTCCCGTTCATCCACTAGTCGTCCATTAGAGTATCTGCTCAGCCCAGGTAGGTACCTCACTCCTGTAGAGTTCCCATTACAACATGCATTGTCATTGCCGTATCTTCTCTGCACATTCCTTGGCCGGGGAATTTCCATAGGGTCCAGAGACCCTCATCATAACAGCATCTGACTGTCCCTTGAAATCTTTCTCACCCTTGTCCACACATTTAATTAATTCAAGAATTTCTCCTCAAGTTCACTGCCATATGAAGAGCATAACAAAGTCCAGTCTTTATGACTAGGAGGAGTGTTGATTAGATAAATTGCCATTGCATATCTAGAAAGAATTGCTTTGCTGTGTGGGCTTGTTTAAGACTGTCTTTGCCACTTGGAAGCACTCTGAGCACTCTTACCAAGGTCTCATTTCAGCACAGCAGTTCATTCCTCTAATCATTGTTTTGAAGTCAGCAGGACCCAAGTCTCAAAATAGATTCTCACTGGCATTGTGACACCATTCTGTGACTCAGTTACTTCCAGAGTGAATCTTTTATTTGCCTGTATATCAGTTGTTATAGATGAGATGGAAAGTGAAGATATCACCAAAACAGAAAGGATGGTTTCCTATCTCAGGCTGTACAAGTACAAGTTAGCATGTATAAGAATGTCCTCGTTAGATTCATATATTTAAATGCTTGATCCTCAGTTGCTAAATCTGTTTGGAAAGGGTTAGGAAGTGTGGCCTTGTTGGAGGACATGTGCCACTGAGGCTGGGCTTTGAGGCTTCAAAGGCCCTTGCCATACCATCCTCAGTTGCTTCATGATTGTGCCTCAAGCTTTAATCTTTCGGCACCTGGTCAAAGGGATACCTGCGTTTCTGCTGCCATGCACACACCATGGTGGCCATGGCCCCTACCTACTCTTTGAAACTGTAGGCCTCAGGTAAGCTCTTCGAGGAGCTGCCTTGGTAGTGGTGTCTTCACACCAACAGAAAGTAACTGAGACAACACAAAAGTATTCTTCCAAACAACTATTATTGTTGACATTTAGAAGCTACATTTCAGAGTTTTCAAACTACTTGAGGAATATAGACATCCCATATGAAATCAGGGAACTCATTGTACATTAGTAAAATCATAACTGTCTCATCCTTGTTACCAGAACTGGCATGAAAACTGTTTAAGAAGTAGATGTACTATCATTTAGATGAACTGAATTTACTTTTTCTTTCTTTCTTTCTTTCTTTCTTTCTTTCTTTCTTTCTTTCTTTCTTTCTTTCTTTCTTTCTTTCCTTCCTTCTTTCTTCCTTCCTTCCTTCCTTTCTTTCCTTCCTTCTTTCTTTCTTTCCTTCTTTCTTTCTTTCTTTTTCTCTCTCTCTTTCTTTCTTCCTTTCTTTCTCTTAAGTTTTCCATTTCTTTCTCTCTTGTGCATTTTGTCACTCATACTTCCTTTCTTCCTTTCCTTCTTTCTTCTTGTCCATCTGTCTCTCTGTCTGCCTGACTGTCTACATGTCCTAAGGATGTCTGGGTGGCTGTCTCTGTGTTTTGGCAGGTTCTTCATATGTAACTGGGGATGGCCTGGAACTCAGTTTGTACTCTAGACTAGCCTCCAGATCCTCCTCCCTCAGCCTCCCAAGTACTAGGATTATATGTATGTGCTAACATGCCCATCAAGTTACATCCCTTGCAAATACCATTTTGTGACTTGTGTTTTTCAGTATTTAAGATGCTGCAGTTGTAAAAACCATCCTTGAACATTGCCGTGATAGTGATGCCTCGACCCAACTCAGTTACAGATTCTATAAGCCAGCCAGAAATCAGAGGCTGGTCATCTTGCTTTCTTCACAATGATACTAAAAAATTTTCTTGGGAACAGGGACTGTCTCTGACATGAACTCAGTGGCTGGCTCTTTAATCACTTCCTCCTGAGGGGGGAGCAGCCTTACCAGGCCACAGAGGAACAAGGCAGCCAATCCTGAAGAGACCTGATAGGCTAGGGTCAGATGGAAGGAAAGGAGGACTTCCCCTATCAGTGTACTTGAACAGGGGCATGGAAGGAGATGAAGGAGGTTGCTACAGCTGGGATACAAAATGAATAAACTGAAATTAATATAAAAATTAAAAAAATTATTTTGGATGTGAGGTTTCCTGTAAGTTCTCAGAAGCAGGGTATCATGTGGCTCAGATTAAATTGGATCAGTTGCTAAAGATGATCATGACCTTGATATTCTGGTCCTCCAAAGTCCATGGGGTTTACAGGAGTGCTCCTCAGCACCTGGTAGCTGGGATTGGTTTGGCTTTAACCTGGTACTTCCTGTGTCCGGGGTGACTTTTCTACCAATGTCACTATGTCCATGGCCCCTTACTGTACTATATCCCCTCCTGATAGGACACTGTCATCTTCATTACACAAGGGTGTAAATCAAGTACGCTGTCATTTATGATGATTCCCATCCCCCTTCAACTTGCTACATCGTTCAGAATATTGTCCAGCAAAAAACAAAACCCACATCAAACAACCAAGAAAGTAAATCTCCCTATGGGAAACCAGAGTGTGTACCAGGTGTTTTGGTCCACTGTGATAGCACACCTGGTTTTTTGGTGTTGACAAGCAAAACGTATTGTAAAAGTGATACATCTGCATTTTCATACCATCAGCACAATTAATGTGGCTTGTGATGAGTGAGCTAAAAGGCCATTAGAAGAACAAGCAATGCCACTTAGTGAAAAATCTGTCCCCATGGTTAGTCATACTGAGTAGCCAACCCAACCTATGAAGGGACTTGAGTAATGTACATACTTTCTCAGTGGTCAAGGAATCAGAAGGCATCTGTCTTGTGGCTGTAAGGGCTATGATGTGTTTTCCCTTTACTGGAGGAAAATGCCTTGATCTGTTTGCTAGGCAAATTCTCTATAAATGAAGTTCATGCTTTGCCAAGAATATGTATATGTGTATACATATACTTATCTGTGTGCTACACACACACACACACACACACACACACACACACACAC